>NW_026894837.1:0-70378 GCF_032452875.1 Bos javanicus
GATCACGTAAATGATCATGCAGCTGTTCGCGTGACTGATCATGTACTGATCACGTGATTGATCATGCACTGATCACGTGGCTATCATGCACTGCTCACGTGGCTGATCATGCAATGATCACGTAGCTACATGTACTGGTCACGTGACTGATCATGCACTGATCACGTATTGATCATGCACTGATCACGTGGCTCATATGCACTGATCACGTGGCTGATCACATGTATCACGTGACTGATCATGCACTGATCACGTGGCTCTCATGCTGATCACGTGGCTGATCATGCACTGATCACGGATATCATGCACTGATCACGTGGCCGATCATGCACTATCACGTGACTGATCATGCACTGATCATGGCTATCATGCACTGATCACGTGGCTGATCATCACACTGATCACGTGACTGATCATGCACTGATCCGTGACTGATCATGCACTGATCACGTGGCTATCATGCACTGATCACGTGGCTGGATCATACACTGATCATGTGCCTGGTCATGCACTGATCACGTGACTGATCATGCACTGATCACGTTGATCATGTGATCACGTGGCTGATCATGCACTGATCACGTGGCTATCATGCACTGCTCACGTGGCTGATCATGCACTGATCACGCAGCTACCATGTACTGGTCACATGACTGATCATGCACTGATCACGTGACTGATCATGCAGTGATCACGTGGCTATCAACACTGCCACATGGCTGATCATGCAATGATCATGTAGCTACCATGTACAGTCACGTGAATGATCATTACCCATCAGGTGACTGATCATGCACTGATCACGTGGCTATCATGCACTGATCGTGACTGATCATGCACTGTTCACGTCTATATCATGCACTGATCACATGACTGCCCATGCACTGATCACGTGGATGATCATACACTAATCATGTGACAGATCATGCACTGATCACGTGGCTGATCATGCACTGATACTGTGACTGAGCATGGACTGATCACATGACTATCATGTACTGATCACGTGACTTAATGGCGCTGATCATGTGACTGATCATGCGCTGATCATGTTTGCTATCATACACTGATCATGTGCCTCTGGAGGCAATAAACAAGAGCTGAGTAGGCACGAATCAAACAGTCAGCAGGCAATAATCATGGAACTCAGGTGTGAGGAATCATGCTGCTCAGCTGGCAATAATCAAGCAGCTGAGCAGGCAGGAATTACGCAGCACAGCTGGCAATTGTCAAGCAGATGACAGGCAGGAATCGTGCAGCTCAGCTGGCAATTGTCAAGCAGATGAGCAGACAGTAATCACGCAGCTCAGCAGGCCCAGATCACGTGACTGAGCATGCACTGTTCACGTGGCTGATCATACACTGATCACGTGATGATCATGCACTGATCACTTGGATATCATGCACTGATCACGTGGCTGATCATACACTGTTCACGTGTCTGACCATGCACTGATCACGCAGCACGTCTTTTTATGGCAACTGATCATGCAGATCACGTGGCTATCATGCACTGATCACGTGGCTGAACATGCACTGTTCACGTGGCTGATCACACACCTGTCACGTGACATATCATGCACTGATCACGTGGCACTCATGCACTGATCACGTGGCTGATCACTCTGCTCACGTAACTCATGCACACATCACGTGGCTATCATGCACTGATCACGTGGCTGTCATGCAATGATCACGTAGCAACCATATGCTGTCACGTGACTGATCATGCACTGATCACGTAAATGATCATGCACTGATCACGTGACTGATCATGTACTGATCACGTGACTGATCATGCACTGACCACGTGGCTATCATGCTCTGCTCCGTGGCTGATCACACTGGCGATCGCAATAGCAACCATGTACTGGTCCGTGACTGATCATGCACTGATCACGTAATTGATCATGCACTGATCACGTGGCTCATCATGCACTGATCACGTGGCTGATCACACATGTATCACGTGACTGATCATGCACTGATCCGGCAAACTCTCATGCACTGATCACGTGGCTGATCATGCACTGATCACGTGATATCATGCACTGATCATGTGGCTG
The DNA here is from genome assembly GCF_032452875.1 of Bos javanicus. Lineage (NCBI taxonomy): Eukaryota > Metazoa > Chordata > Mammalia > Artiodactyla > Bovidae > Bos > Bos javanicus. The sequence continues at coordinate 2,067 of NW_026894837.1, forward strand.
ATCACACTGATCACATGACTGATCATGCACTGATCACGTTGCTATCTCTTATGCTGATCACGTGGCCTCATGCCACTGATGCGATGGCTGTCATGCACAATCGCCCGGATCTCATGCACTGATCATGTGGCTGATCACGTATCACGTGACTGATCATGCACTGATCCGTGGCTATCATGCAGTCACGTGGCTGATCGCACACTGATCACATAACTGATCATGCACTGATCATGACTGATCAGCACGCTACGTCACGTGGCTATCATGCACTGATCACGTGGCTGGACATACACTGATCACGTGCCTGATCATGCACTGATCACGTGGCTGATCATGCACTGATCACGTGACTGATCATGCACTGATCACGTGTCTGATCATGCACTGATCACGTGGCTATCATGCACTGCTCACGTGGCTGATCATGCCATGATCACGCAGCTACCATGTACTGGTCACATGACTGATCATGCACTGATCACGTTGACTGATCATGCAGTGATCACGTGGCTATCATGACTACTCACGTGGCTGATCATGCAATGATCATGTAGCTACCATGTACAGGTCACGTGAATGATCATACACCCATCAGGTGACTGATCATGCACTGATCACGTGGCTATCATGCACTGATCACGAGACTGATCATGCACTGATCACGTCTATATCATGCACTGATCACATGACTGCCCATGCACTGATCACGTGGATGATCATACACTAATCACGTGACAGATCATGCACTGATCACGTGGCTGATCATGCACTGATACCGTGACTGAGCATGGACTGATCACATGACTATCATGTAGTGATCACGTGACTTAATGGCGCTGATCATGTGACTGATCATGCGCTGATCATGTTTGCTATCATACACTGATCATGTGCCTCTGGAGCAATAAACAAAGAGCTGAGTAGGCACGAATCAAACAGTCAGCAGGCAATAATCATGGAACTCAGGTGTGAGGAATCATGCTGCTCAGCTGTAATCAAGCAGCTGAGCAGGCAGGAATTCGCAGCACAGCTGGCAATTGTCAAGCAGATGACAGGCAGGAATCGTGCAGCTCAGCTGGCAATTGTCAAGCAGATGAGCGGTAATCACGCACATGCTCAGCAGGGCTGATCACGTGACTGAGCACTGATCACGTGGCTGCAAATCATGCTGATCATGACTGATCATGCACTGATCACGTGGCTGATCGCACTGATCACGTAACTGATCATACTGATCACGTGGCTATCATGCACTGATCACGTGGCTGAACATGCACTGTTCCGCGTGGCTGATCACACACATGATCACGTGGCATATCATGCACTGATCACGTGGCACTCATGCACTGATCACGTGGCTGATCATACACTGCTCACGTAACTCATGCACATCACGTGGCTATCATGCACTGCTCACGTGGCTCGTCATGGAATGATCATCGCAATCTGCCGCATCACGGTGACTGATCATGCACAGATCACGTAAATCATGCATCACACGTGACTGATCATGTACTGATCACGTGACTGATCATGCACTGATCACGTGGCTATCATGCACTGCTCACGTGGCTGATCATGCACTGATCACGTAGATCCATGTACTGGTCACGTGACTGATCATGCACTGATCACGTAATTGATCATGCACTGATCACGTGGCTCATCATGCACTGATCCGTGGCTGATCACACACTGATCACGTGACTGATCATGCACTGATCACGTGGCTATCATGCACTGATCACGTGGCTGTCGCACTGATCACGTGGATATCATGCACTGATCACGTGGCTGATCACACACGTATCACGTGACTGATCATGCACTGATCACGTGGCTGATCATGCACTGATCACGTATCTGATCATGCACTGATCACGTGGCTGATCATGCCGATCACATGAGCTGATCATGCACTGATCACGTGGCTGATCATGCACTGATCACGTGGCTGATCATGCACTGATCACGTGGCTGATCATGCACTGATCACATTAGCAATCGTATGCTGATCACGTGGCTGATCATGCACTGATCACGTGGCTATCATGCTCACCTGCGGCTGGCTGATGCCATGATCACGCGTGGCAACCATGGCCTCTGGTCACGTGACTGATCTACACTGATCACGTAATTGATCATGCACTGATCACGTGGCTGATCATGCACTGATCACGTGGCTGATCATGCACTGATCACGTGACTGATCATGCACTGATCACGTGGCTGATCATGCTGATCACGTGGCTGATCATGCACTGATCACGTGGCTATCATGCACTGATCACGTGGCTGATCACTGCGTACACGTGTGATCATGCACTGATCACGCATGACTGATCATGCACTGATCACGTGGCTATCATGCACTGATCACGTGGCTGATCATGCTGCATGCGTGACTGATCATGCACTGATCACGTGGCTGATCATGCACTGATCACGTGCTGATGCACTGATCACGTGGCTGATCATGCAATGATCATGCTACCATGTACAGGTCACGTGAATGATCATACACCCATCAGGTGACTGATCATGCACTGATCACGTGGCTATCATGCACTGATCACGAGACTGATCATGCACATTCACGTCTATATCATGCACTGATCACATGACTGCATGCACTGATCACGTGGATGATCATACACTAATCTTGTGACAGATCATGCACTGATCACGTGGCTGATCATGCACTGATACGTGACTGAGCATGGACTGATCACATGACTATCATGTAGTGATCACGTGACTTAATGGCGCTGATCATGTGACTGATCATGCGCTGATCATGTTTGCTATCATACTGATCATGTGCCTCTGGAGGCAATAAACAAAGAGCTGAGTAGGCACGAATCAAACAGTCAGCAGGCAATAATCATGGAACTCAGGTGTGAGGAATCATGCTGCTCAGCTGGCAATAATCAAGCAGCTGAGCAGGCAGGAATTACGCAGCACAGCTGGCAATTGTCAAGCAGATGACAGGCAGGAATCGTGCAGCTCAGCTGGCAATTGTCAAGCAGATGAGCAGACAGTAATCACGCAGCTCAGCAGGCCCAGATCACGTGACTGAGCATGCACTGTTCACGTGGCTGATCATACACTGATCACGTGATGATCATGCACTGATCACTTGGATATCATGCACTGATCACGTGGCTGATCATACACTGTTCACGTGTCTGACCATGCACTGATCACGTGGCTGATCATGCACTGCTCACGTAACTGATCATGCACTGATCACGTGGCTATCATGCACTGATCACGTGGCTGAACATGCACTGTTCACGTGGCTGATCACACACCTGTCACGTGACATATCATGCACTGATCACGTGGCACTCATGCACTGATCACGTGGCTGATCATACTCTGCTCACGTAACTCATGCACACATCACGTGGCTATCATGCACTGCTCGTGGCTCGTCATGGAATGATCACGTAGCAACCATATACTGGTAACGTGACTGATCATGCAAAGATCACGTAAATGATCATGCACTGTTCACGTGACTGATCATGTACTGATCACGTGACTGATCATGCACTGATCACGTGGCTATCATGCTCTGCTCATGGCTGATCATGCACGATCCGCATGCTCAACTGCACTGATCATCCATGACTGATCATGCACTGATCACGTAATTGATCATGCACTGATCACGTGGCTCATCATGCACTGATCACGTGGCTGATCACACATGTATCACGTGACTGATCATGCACTGATCACGTGGCTCTCATGCACTGATCACGTGGCTGTCATGCACTGATCACGTGGCTATCATGCACTGATCACGTGGCTGATCACACCGTCATCACACAGTACAGTCATTGCTGATCACGTGCTGATCATGCACTGATCACGTGGCTGATCATACACTGATCACGTAACTGATCATGCACTGATCACGTGACTGATCATGCACTGATCACGTATGCACTGATCACATGCATACACTGATCACGTGACTGTCATGCACTGATCACGTGGCTGATCATGCACTGATCACGTGGCTGATCATGCACTGATCACGTGACTGATCATGCACTGATCACGTGGCTATCATGCACTGATCACGTGGCTGATCATGCACTGATCACGCAGCTACCATGTACTGGTCACATGACTGATCATGCACTGATCACGTGACTGATCATGCACTGATCACGTGGCTATCATGCACTACTCACGTGGCTGATCATGCAATGATCATGTAGCTACCATGTACAGGTCACGTGAATGATCATGCACCCATCAGGTGACTGATCATGCACTGATCACGTGGCTATCATGCACTGATCACGTGACTGATCATGCACTGATCACGTCTATATCATGCACTGATCACATGACTGCATGCACTGATCACGTGGATGATCATACACTAATCATGTGACAGATCATGCACTGATCACGTGGCTGATCATGCACTGATACCGTGACTGAGCATGGACTGATCACATGACTATCATGTAGTGATCACGTGACTTAATGGCGCTGATCATGTGACTGATCATGCACTGATCATGTTTGCTATCATACACTGATCATGTGCCTCTGGAGGCAATAAACAAAGAGCTGAGTAGGCACGAATCAAACAGTCAGCAGGCAATAATCATGGAACTCAGGTGTGAGGAATCATGCTGCTCAGCTGGCAATAATCAAGCAGCTGAGCAGGCAGGAATTACGCAGCACAGCTGGCAATTGTCAAGCAGATGACAGGCAGGAATCGTGCAGCTCAGCTGGCAATTGTCAAGCAGATGAGCAGACAGTAATCACGCAGCTCAGCAGGCCCTGATCACGTGACTGAGCATGCACTGTTCACGTGGCTGATCATACACTGATCACGTGATGATCATGCACTGATCACTTGGATATCATGCACTGATCACGTGGCTGATCATACACTGTTCACGTGTCTGACCATGCACTGATCACGTGGCTGATCATACACTGCTCACGTAACTGATCATGCACTGATCACGTGGCTATCATGCACTGATCACGTGGCTGAACATGCACTGTTCACGTGGCTGATCACACACCTGTCACGTGACATATCATGCACTGATCACGTGGCACTCATGCACTGATCACGTGGCTGATCATACTCTGCTCACGTAACTCATGCACACATCACGTGGCTATCATGCACTGCTCACGTGGCTCGTCATGGAATGATCACGTAGCAACCATATACTGGTCACGTGACTGATCATGCACAGATCACGTAAATGATCATGCACTGTTCACGTGACTGATCATGTACTGATCACGTGACTGATCATGCACTGATCACGTGGCTATCATGCACTGCTCACGTGGCTGATCATGCACGATCACGTAGCAACCATGTACTGGTCACGTGACTGATCATGCACTGATCACGTATTGATCACTGCACTGATCACGTGGCTCATCATGCACTGATCACGTGGCTGATCACACATGTATCACGTGACTGATCATGCACTGATCACGTGGCTCTCATGCACTGATCACGTGGCTGTCATGCACTGATCACGTGGATATCATGCACTGATCACGTGGCTGATCACACACTATCCGCATGACTGATCATGCACTGATCACGTGGCTATCATGCACTGATCACGTGGCTATCATGCACTGATCACGTGGCTGATCATGCACTGATCACGTAGCTATCATGCACTGATCACGTGACTGATCATGCACTGATCACGTGCTGATCATGCACTGATCACGTGGCTGATCATGCACTGATCACGTGGCTGATCATACACTGATCACATAACTGATCATGCACTGATCACGTGACTGATCATGCACTGATCACGTGGCTATCATGCACTGATCACGTGGCTGACATACACTGATCACGTGCCTGGTCATGCACACTGATCACGTGGCTGATCATGCACTGATCACGTGACTGATCATGCACTGATCTCGTGTCTGATCATGCACTGATCACGTGGCTATCATGCACTGCTCACGTGGCTGATCATGCCATGATCACGCAGCTACCATGTACTGGTCACATGACTGATCATGCACTGATCACGTGACTGATCATGCAGTGATCACGTGGCTATCATGCACTACTCACGTGGCTGATCATGCAATGATCATGTAGCTACCATGTACAGGTCACGTGAATGATCATACACCCATCAGGTGACTGATCATGCACTGATCACGTGGCTATCATGCACTGATCACGTGACTGATCATGCACTGATCACGTCTATATCATGCACTGATCACATGACTGCCCATGCACTGATCACGTGGATGATCATACACTAATCATGTGACAGATCATGCACTGATCACGTGGCTGATCATGCACTGATACCGTGACTGAGCATGGACTGATCACATGACTATCATGTAGTGATCACGTGACTTAATGGCGCTGATCATGTGACTGATCATGCGCTGATCATGTTTGCTATCATACACTGATCATGTGCCTCTGGAGGCAATAAACAAAGAGCTGAGTAGGCACGAATCAAACAGTCAGCAGGCAATAATCATGGAACTCAGGTGTGAGGAATCATGCTGCTCAGCTGGCAATAATCAAGCAGCTGAGCAGGCAGGAATTACGCAGCACAGCTGGCAATTGTCAAGCAGATGACAGGCAGGAATCGTGCAGCTCAGCTGGCAATTGTCAAGCAGATGAGCAGACAGTAATCACGCAGCTCAGCAGGCCCAGATCACGTGACTGAGCATGCACTGTTCACGTGGCTGATCATACACTGATCACGTGATGATCATGCACTGATCACTTGGATATCATGCACTGATCACGTGGCTGATCATACACTGTTCACGTGTCTGACCATGCACTGATCACGTGGCTGATCATACACTGCTCACGTAACTGATCATGCACTGATCACGTGGCTATCATGCACTGATCACGTGGCTGATCATGCACTGTTCACGTGGCTGATCACACACTGTCACGTGACATATCATGCACTGATCACGTGGCACTCATGCACTGATCACGTGGCTGATCATACACTGCTCACGTAACTCATGCACATCACGTGGCTATCATGCACTGCTCACGTGGCTGTCATGGAATGATCACGTAGCTACCATATACTGGTCACGTGACTGATCATGCACTGATCACGTAAATGATCATGCACTGTTCACGTGACTGATCATGCACTGATCACGTGACTGATCATGCACTGATCACGTGGCTATCATGCACTGCTCACGTGGCTGATCATGCAACGATCACGTAGCAACCATGTACTGGTCACGTGACTGATCATGCACTGATCACGTAATTGATCCTGCACTGATCACGTGGCTCATCATGCACTGATCACGTGGCTGATCACACATGATCACGTGACTGATCATGCACTGATCACGTGGCTATCATGCACTGATCACGTGGCTGTCATGCACTGATCACGTGGATATCATGCACTGATCACGTGGCTGATCACACACTATCACATGACTGATCATGCACTGATCACGTGGCTATCATGCACTGATCACGTGGCTATCATGCACTGATCACGTGGCTGATCATGCACTGATCACGTAGCTACCATGCACTGATCACGTGACTGATCATGCACTGATCACGTGATTGATCATGCACTGATCATGGCTGATCATGCACTGATCACGTGGCTGATCATGCACTGATCACATGACTGATCATGCACTGATCACGTGACTGATCATGCACTGATCACGTGCTATCATGCACTGATCACGTGGCTGATCATGCACTGATCACGTGACTGATCATGCACTGATCACGTGGCTATCATGCACTGATCACGTGACTGATCATGCACTGATCACGTGGCTGATCACCCTATCACGTGACTATCATGCACTGATCATGGACTCATGCACTAGATCACGTGGCTGATCATGCACTGATCACGTGGCTGATCATGCACTGATCACGTGACTGATCATGCACTGATCACGTGGCTGATCACACTGATCACGTGGCTATCATGCACTGATCACGTGGCTGATCATGCACTGATCACGTGGCTGATCATGCTGGTCACGTGACTGATCATGCACTGATCACGTGGCTGATCATGCACTGATCACGTGGCTGATCATGCACTGATCAGTGGCTATCATATGCAATGACTGAGTCATGCACTGATCACGTGACTGATCATGCACTGATCACGTGCTATCATGCACTGATCACGTGGCTGGCATACACTGATCACGTGCTGGTGGCACTGATCACGTGAATGATCATGCACTGATCACATGTCTGATCATGCACTGATCACGTGGCTATCATGCACTGATCACGTGGCTGATCATGCACTGATCACGTGCTATCATGCACTGATCACAGGCTGATCATGCACTGATCACGTGGCTGATCATGCACTGATCACGTGTCTGATCATGCACTGATCACGTGGCTGATCATACACTGCTCACGTAACTGATCATGCACTGATCACGTGGCTATCATGCACTGATCACGTGGCTGATCATGCACTGTTCACGTGGCTGATCACACACCTGTCACGTGACATATCATGCACTGATCACGTGGCACTCATGCACTGATCACGTGGCTGATCACTCTGATCACGTAACTCATGCACACATCACGTGGCTATCATGCACTGCTCACGTGGCTGTCATGGAATGATCACGTAGCTACCATATACTGCACGTGACTGATCATGCACAGATCACGTAAATGATCATGCACTGTTCACGTGACTGATGTACTGATCACGTGACTGATCATGCACTGATCACGTGGCTATCATGCACTGCTCACGTGGCTGATCATGCAACGATCACGTAGCAACCATGTACTGGTCACGTGACTGATCATGCACTGATCACGTAATTGATCATGCACTGATCACGTGGCTCATCATGCACTGATCACGTGGCTGATCACACATGTATCACGTGACTGATCATGCACTGATCACGTGGCTCTCATGCACTGATCACGTGGCTGTCATGCACTGATCACGTGGATATCATGCACTGATCACGTGGCTGATCACACATGTATCACATGACTGATCATGCACTGATCACGTGGCTATCATGCACTGATCACGTGGCTATCATGCACTGATCACGTGGCTGATCATGCAATGATCACGAACTACCATGTACTGGTCACGTGACTGATCATGCACTGATCACGTAATTGATCATGCACTGATCACGTGGCTGATCATGCACTGATCACGTGGCTGATCATGCACTGATCACGACTGATCATGCACTGATCACGTGACTGATCATGCACTGATCACGTGGCTATCATGCACTGATCACGTGGCTGATCATGCACTGATCACGTGCTGATCACGCACTACACTCATCAGCGGCTGATCATGCACTGATCACGTGGCTAATCATGCACTGATCGTGACTGATCATGCACTGATCACGTCTGACTGATCATGCACTGATCACGTGACTGATCATGCACTGATCACGTGGCTATCATGACTGCACGTGGCTGATCATGCAATGATCACGTAGCTACCATGCTGATCACGTGACTGATCATGCACTGATCACGTTGCTGATCATGCACTGATCACGTCTATATCATGCACTGATCACATGACTGCCCATGCACTGATCACGTGGATGATCATACACTAATCTTGTGACAGATCATGCACTGATCACGTGGCTGATCATGCACTGATACCGTGACTGAGCATGGACTGATCACATGACTATCATGTAGTGATCACGTGACTTAATGGCGCTGATCATGTGACTGATCATGCGCTGATCATGTTTGCTATCATACACTGATCATGTGCCTCTGGAGGCAATAAACAAAGAGCTGAGTAGGCACGAATCAAACAGTCAGCAGGCAATAATCATGGAACTCAGGTGTGAGATCATGCTGCTCAGCTGGCAATAATCAAGCAGCTGAGCAGGCAGGAATTACGCAGCACAGCTGGCAATTGTCAAGCAGATGACAGGCAGGAATGTGCAGCTCAGCTGGCAATTGTCAAGCAGATGAGCAGACAGTAATCACGCAGCTCAGCAGGCCCAGATCACGTGACTGAGCATGCACTGTTCACGTGGCTGATCATACACTGATCACGTGATGATCATGCACTGATCACTGGATATCATGCACTGATCACGTGGCTGATCATACACTGTTCACGTGTCTGACCATGCACTGATCACGTGGCTGATCATGCACTGCTCACGTAACTGATCATGCACTGATCACGTGGCTATCATGCACTGATCACGTGGCTGAACATGCACTGTTCACGTGGCTGATCACACACCTGTCACGTGACATATCATGCACTGATCACGTGGCACTCATGCACTGATCACGTGGCTGATCATACTCTGCTCACGTAACTCATGCACATCACGTGGCTATCATGCTGCTCACGTGGCTGTCATGGAATGATCACGTGCTAACCATATACTGGTCACGTGACTGATCATGCACAGATCACGTAAATGATCATGCACTGTTCACGTGACTGATCATGTACTGATCACGTGACTGATCATGCACTGATCACGTGGCTATCATGCTCTGCTCACGTGGCTGATCATGCAACGATCACGTGGCAACCATGTACTGGTCACGTGACTGATCATGCACTGATCACGTAATTGATCCTGCACTGATCACGTGGCTCATCATGCACTGATCACGTGGCTGATCATGCATGTATCACGTGACTGATCATGCACTGATCCGTGGTCTCATGCATGATCACTGGCTGTCATGCACTGATCACGTGGATATCATGCACTGATCACGTGGCTGATCACACACATGTACATGACTGATCATGCACTGATCACGTGGCTATCATGCACTGATCACGTGGCTATCATGCACTGATCACGTGGCTGATCATGCACTGATCACGTGGCTACCATGCACTGATCACGTGACTGATCATGCACTGATCACGTGGCTGATCATGCACTGATCACGTGGCTGATCATGCACTGATCACGTGGCTGATCATACACTGATCACGTAACTGATCATGCACTGATCACGTGGCTGATCATGCATGATCACGTTCTACCATGTACTGGTCACATGACTGATCATGCACTGATCACGTGACTGATCATGCACTGATCACGTGGCTATCATGCACTACTCATGGCTGATCATGCTGATCATGTAGCTACATGTACAGGTCACGTGAATGATCATACACATCAGGTGACTGATCATGCACTGATCATGCTACTCATGCAGTCACGTGACTGATCATGCACTATCACGTCATATCATGCACTGATCACGTGACTCACGTGCACTGATCACGTGGATGATCATACACTAATGTGTCAGATCATGCACTGATCACGTGGCTGATCATACTGATCTGCATGACTGAGCATGGACTGATCACATACTATCATGTAGTGATCACGTGACTTAATGGCGCTGATCATGTGACTGATCATGCGCTGATCATGTTTGCTATCATACACTGATCATGTGCCTCTGGAGGCAATAAACAAAGAGCTGAGTAGGCACGAATCAAACAGTCAGCAGGCAATAATCATGGAACTCAGGTGTGAGGAATCATGCTGCTCAGCTGGCAATAATCAAGCAGCTGAGCAGGCAGGAATTACGCAGCACAGCTGGCAATTGTCAAGCAGATGACAGGCAGGAATCGTGCAGCTCAGCTGGCAATTGTCAAGCAGATGAGCAGACAGTAATCACGCAGCTCAGCAGGCCCTGATCACGTGACTGAGCATGCACTGTTCACGTGGCTGATCATACACTGATCACGTGATGATCATGCACTGATCACTTGGATATCATGCACTGATCACGTGGCTGATCATACACTGTTCACGTGTCTGACCATGCACTGATCACGTGGCTGATCATACACTGCTCACGTGCTGATCATGCACTGATCACGTGGCTATCATGCACTGATCACGTGGCTGAACATGCACTGTTCACGTGGCTGATCACACACCTGTCACGTGACATATCATGCACTGATCACGTGGCACTCATGCACTGATCACGTGGCTGATCATACACTGCTCACGTAACTCATGCACACATCACGTGGCTATCATGCACTGCTCACGTGGCTGATCATGGAATGATCACGTAGCTACCATGTACTGGTCACGTGACTGATCATGCACTGATCACGTAAATGATCATGCACTGTTCACGTGACTGATCATGCACTGATCACGTGACTGATCATGCACTGATCACGTGGCTATCATGCACTGCTCACGTGGCTGATCATGCAACTGATCACGTAGCAACCATGTACTGGTCACGTGACTGATCATGCACTGATCACGTTGATCCTGCACTGATCACGTGGCTCATCATGCACTGATCACGTGGCTGATCACACATGTATCACGTGACTGATCATGCACTGATCACGTGGCTCTCATGCACTGATCACGTGGCTGTCATGCACTGATCACGTGGATATCATGCACTGATCACGTGGCTGATCACACGTATCACGTGACTGATCATGCACTGATCACGTGGCTATCATGCACTGATCACGTGGCTATCATGCACTGATCACGTGGCTGATCATGCAAGTGCGTAGCTACCATGTACTGGTCACCAGCTGATCATGCACTGATCACGTAATTGATCATGCAGCTGATCATGCTGATCGTGGCTGATCATGCACTGATCACACCGCTGATCATGCACTGATCACGTGACTGATCATGCACTGATCACAGGCCTCATGCACTGATCACGTGGCTGATCATGCACTGATCGTGCTGATCGCACTGATCACGTGGCTGATCATACACGCATCATGTGACTGATCATGCACTGATCACGTGGCTGATCATGCACTGATCATGGCTATCATGCAATCACGTGGCTGATCATGCATGATCAGCTCTATCATGCACTGATCACGTGACTGATCATGCACTGATCACGTGACTGATCATGCACTGATCACGTGGCTGATCATGCACTGATCACGTGGCTATCATGCACTGATCGTGGCTGATCATGCACTGATCACCCCATGCACTGATCACGTGGCTGATCATGCACTGATCGTGATGATCATGCACTGATCACGTGGATATCATGCACTGATCACGTGGCTGATCATGCACTGATCACGTGTCTGATCATGCACTGATCACGTGGCTGATCATACACTGATCACGTGACTGATCATGCACTGATCACGTGGCTATCATGCACTGATCACGTGGCTGATCATGCACTGATCACGTGGCTGATCATGCACTGATCACGTGACTGATCATGCACTGATCACGTGACTGATCATGCACTGATCACGTGGCTGATCATGCACTGATCACGTGGCTGATCATGCACTGATGCTGCTATCATGCTGATCACATGACTGATCATGCACTGATCACGTGACTGATCATGCACTGATCACGTGACTGATCATGCACTGATCACGTGGCTATCATGCACTACTCACGTGGCTGATCATGCAATGATCATGTAGCTACCATGTACAGGTCACGTGAATGATCATACACCCATCAGGTGACTGATCATGCACTGATCACGTGGCTATCATGCACTGATCACGAGACTGATCATGCACTGATCACGTCCTATATCATGCACTGATCACATGACTGCCCATGCACTGATCACGTGGATGATCATACTAATCATGTGACAGATCATGCACTGATCACGTGGCTGATCATGCACTGATACGTGACTGAGCATGGACTGATCACATGACTATCATGTAGTGATCACGTGACTTAATGGCACTGATCATGTGACTGATCATGCGCTGATCATGTTTGCTATCATACACTGATCATGTGCCTCTGGAGGCAATAAACAAAGAGCTGAGTAGGCACGAATCAAACAGTCAGCAGGCAATAATCATGGAACTCAGGTGTGAGGAATCATGCTGCTCAGCTGGCAATAATCAAGCAGCTGAGCAGGCAGGAATTACGCAGCACAGCTGGCAATTGTCAAGCAGATGACAGGCAGGAATCGTGCAGCTCAGCTGGCAATTGTCAAGCAGATGAGCAGACAGTAATCACGCAGCTCAGCAGGCCCAGATCACGTGACTGAGCATGCACTGTTCACGTGGCTGATCATACACTGATCACGTGATGATCATGCACTGATCACTTGGATATCATGCACTGATCACGTGGCTGATCATACACTGTTCACGTGTCTGACCATGCACTGATCACGTGGCTGATCATGCACTGCTCACGTAACTGATCATGCACTGATCACGTGGCTATCATGCACTGATCACGTGGCTGAACATGCACTGTTCACGTGGCTGATCACACACCTGTCACGTGACATATCATGCACTGATCACGTGGCACTCATGCACTGATCACGTGGCTGATCATACTCTGCTCACGTAACTCATGCACACATCACGTGGCTATCATGCACTGCACGTGGCTGATCATGGAATGATCACGTAGCTACCATGCACTGATCACGTGGCTGATCATGCACTGATCACGTGACTGATCATGCACTGATCACGTGACTGATCATGCACTGATCACGTGTATCATGCACTGCTCACGTGGCTGATCATGCACTGATCACGTGGCTATCATACTGGTCACGTGACTGATCATGCACTGATCACGTGACTGATCATGCACTGATCACGCTATCATGCACTGATCACGTGACTGATCATGCACTGATCACGTGACTGATCATGCACTGATCACGTGACTGATCATGCACTGATCATAACTGATCATGCACTGATCACGTGGCTGATCATGCACTGATCACGTGGCTGATCATGCACTGATCACGTGACTGATCATGCACTGATCACGTGACTGATCATGCACTGATCACGTGGCTATCATGCACTGATCACGTGGCTGACATGCACTGATCACGTGCTGATCATGCACTGATCACGTGGCTGATCATGCACTGATCACGTGACTGATCATGCACTGATCGTCTGATCATGCACTGATCACGTGGCTATCATGCACTGCTCACGTGGCTGATCATGCATGCAGCTACCATGTACTGGTCACATGACTGATCATGCACTGATCACGTGACTGATCATGCACTGATCACGTGGCTATCATGCACTACTCACGTGGCTGATCATGCAATGATCATGTAGCTACCATGTACAGGTCACGTGAATGATCATACACCCATCAGGTGACTGATCATGCACTGATCACGTGGCTATCATGCACTGATCACGAGACTGATCATGCACTGATCACGTCTATATCATGCACTGATCACATGACTGCCCATGCACTGATCACGTGGATGATCATACACTAATCATGTGACAGATCATGCACTGATCACGTGGCTGATCATGCACTGATACCGTGACTGAGCATGGACTGATCACATGACTATCATGTAGTGATCACGTGACTTAATGGCGCTGATCATGTGACTGATCATGCACTGATCATGTTTGCTATCATACACTGATCATGTGCCTCTGGAGGCAATAAACAAAGAGCTGAGTAGGCACGAATCAAACAGTCAGCAGGCAATAATCATGGAACTCAGGTGTGAGGAATCATGCTGCTCAGCTGGCAATAATCAAGCAGCTGAGCAGGCAGGAATTACGCAGCACAGCTGGCAATTGTCAAGCAGATGACAGGCAGGAATCGTGCAGCTCAGCTGGCAATTGTCAAGCAGATGAGCAGACAGTAATCACGCAGCTCAGCAGGCCCAGATCACGTGACTGAGCATGCACTGTTCACGTGGCTGATCATACACTGATCACGTGATGATCATGCACTGATCACTTGGATATCATGCACTGATCACGTGGCTGATCATACACTGTTCACGTGTCTGACCATGCACTGATCACGTGGCTGATCATACACTGCTCACGTAACTGATCATGCACTGATCACGTGGCTATCATGCACTGATCACGTGGCTGAACATGCACTGTTCACGTGGCTGATCACACACCTGTCACGTGACATATCATGCACTGATCACGTGGCACTCATGCACTGATCACGTGGCTGATCATACTCTGCTCACGTAACTCATGCACATCACGTGGCTATCATGCACTGCTCACGTGGCTCGTCATGGAATGATCACGTAGCAACCATATACTGGTCACGTGACTGATCATGCACAGATCACGTAAATGATCATGCACTGTTCACGTGACTGATCATGTACTGATCACGTGACTGATCATGCACTGATCACGTGGCTATCATGCTCTGCTCACGTGGCTGATCATGCAACGATCACGTAGCAACCATGTACTGGTCACGTGGCTGATCATGCACTGATCACGTAATTGATCCTGCACTGATCACGTGGCTCATCATGCACTGATCACGTGGCTGATCACATGTATCACGTGACTGATCATGCACTGATCACGTGGCTCCATGCATGATCACGTGGCTGTCATGCACTGATCACGTGGATATCATGCACTGATCACGTGGCTGATCATATCACATGACTGATCATGCACTGATCACGTGGCTATCATGCACTGATCACGTGGCTATCATGCACTGATCACGTGGCTGATCATGCACTGATCACGTAGCTACCATGCACTGATCACGTGACTGATCATGCACTGATCACGTGGCTGATCATGCACTGATCACGTGGCTGATCATGCACTGATCACGTGGCTGATCATGCACTGATCACGTGACTGATCATGCACTGATCACGTGACTGATCATGCACTGATCACGTGGCTGATCATGCACTGATCACGTGGCTATCATGCACTGATCACGTGGCTGATCATGCAATGATCATGTAGCTACCATGTACAGGTCACGTGAATGATCATACACCCATCAGGTGACTGATCATGCACTGATCACGTGGCTATCATGCACTGATCACGTGACTGATCATGCACTGATCACGTCTATATCATGCACTGATCACATGACTGCCATGCACTGATCACGTGGATGATCATACACTAATCATGTGACAGATCATGCACTGATCACGTGGCTGATCATGCACTGATACGTGACTGAGCATGGACTGATCACATGACTATCATGTAGTGATCACGTGACTTAATGGCGCTGATCATGTGACTGATCATGCGCTGATCATGTTTGCTATCATACACTGATCATGTGCCTCTGGAGGCAATAAACAAAGAGCTGAGTAGGCACGAATCAAACAGTCAGCAGGCAATAATCATGGAACTCAGGTGTGAGGAATCATGCTGCTCAGCTGGCAATAATCAAGCAGCTGAGCAGGCAGGAATTACGCAGCACAGCTGGCAATTGTCAAGCAGATGACAGGCAGGAATCGTGCAGCTCAGCTGGCAATTGTCAAGCAGATGAGCAGACAGTAATCACGCAGCTCAGCAGGCCCAGATCACGTGACTGAGCATGCACTGTTCACGTGGCTGATCATACACTGATCACGTGATGATCATGCACTGATCACTTGGATATCATGCACTGATCACGTGGCTGATCATACACTGTTCACGTGTCTGACCATGCACTGATCACGTGGCTGATCATACACTGCTCACGTAACTGATCATGCACTGATCACGTGGCTATCATGCACTGATCACGTGGCTGAACATGCACTGTTCACGTGGCTGATCACACACCTGTCACGTGACATATCATGCACTGATCACGGCACTCATGCACTGATCACGTGGCTGATCATACTCTGCTCACGTAACTCATGCACACATCACGTGGCTATCATGCACTGCTCACGTGGCTCGTCATGGAATGATCACGTAGCAACCATGCTGGTCACGTGACTGATCATGCACAGATCACGTAAATGATCATGCACTGTTCACGTGACTGATCATGTGATCACGTGACTGATCATGCACTGATCACGTGGCTATCATGCACTGCTCACGTGGCTGATCATGCACGATCACGTGGCAACCATGTACTGGTCACGTGACTGATCATGCACTGATCACGTAATTGATCATGCACTGATCACGTGGCTCATCATGCACTGATCACGTGGCTGATCACACATATCACGTGACTGATCATGCACTGATCACGTGGCTCTCATGCACTGATCACGTGGCTGTCATGCACTGATCACGTGGATATCATGCACTGATCACGTGGCTGATCACACACTATCACGTGACTGATCATGCACTGATCACGTGGCTATCATGCACTGATCACGTGGCTATCATGCACTGATCATGTGGCTGATCATGCACTGATCACGTGGCTATCATGTACTGATCACGTGACTGATCATGCACTGATCACGTGGCTGATCATGCACTGATCACGTGGCTGATCATGCACTGATCACGTGGCTGATCATGCACTGATCACGTGACTGATCATGCACTGATCACGTGGCTATCATGCACTGATCACGTGGCTGATCATGCATGATCACGCAGCTGTACTGGTCACATGACTGATCATGCACTGATCACGTGACTGATCATGCACTGATCACGTGGCTATCATGACTACTCACGTGGCTGATCATGCAATGATGTAGCTACCATGTACAGGTCACGTGAATGATCATACACCCATCAGGTGACTGATCATGCACTGATCACGTGGCTATCATGCACTGATCACGAGACTGATCATGCACTGATCACGTCTATATCATGCACTGATCACATGACTGCCCATGCACTGATCACGTGGATGATCATACACTAATCATGTGACAGATCATGCACTGATCACGTGGCTGATCATGCACTGATACCGTGACTGAGCATGGACTGATCACATGACTATCATGTAGTGATCACGTGACTTAATGGCGCTGATCATGTGACTGATCATGCGCTGATCATGTTTGCTATCATACACTGATCATGTGCCTCTGGAGGCAATAAACAAAGAGCTGAGTAGGCACGAATCAAACAGTCAGCAGGCAATAATCATGGAACTCAGCTGTGAGGAATCATGCTGCTCAGCTGGCAATAATCAAGCAGCTGAGCAGGCAGGAATTACGCAGCACAGCTGGCAATTGTCAAGCAGATGACAGGCAGGAATCGTGCAGCTCAGCTGGCAATTGTCAAGCAGATGAGCAGACAGTAATCACGCAGCTCAGCAGGCCCAGATCACGTGACTGAGCATGCACTGTTCACGTGGCTGATCATACACTGATCACGTGATGATCATGCACTGATCACTTGGATATCATGCACTGATCACGTGGCTGATCATACACTGTTCACGTGTCTGACCATGCACTGATCACGTGGCTGATCATACACTGCTCACGTAACTGATCATGCACTGATCACGTGGCTATCATGCACTGATCACGTGGCTGAACATGCACTGTTCACGTGGCTGATCACACACCTGTCACGTGACATATCATGCACTGATCACGTGGCACTCATGCACTGATCACGTGGCTGATCATACTCTGCTCACTGACTCATGCACACATCACGTGGCTATCATGCACTGCTCACGTGGCTCGTCATGGAATGATCACGTAGCTACCATATACTGGTCACGTGACTGATCATGCACAGATCACGTAAATGATCATGCACTGTTCACGTGACTGATCATGCACTGATCACGTGACTGATCATGCACTGATCACGTGGCTATCATGCACTGCTCACGTGGCTGATCATGCACGATCACGGCAACCATGTACTGGTCACGTGACTGATCATGCACTGATCACGTAATGATCCTGCACTGATCACGTGGCTCATCATGCACTGATCACGTGGCTGATCATGTATCACGTGACTGATCATGCACTGATCACGTGCTCTCATGCACTGATCACGTGGCTGTCATGCACTGATCACGTGGATATCATGCACTGATCACGTGGCTGATCACACACGATCACATGACTGATCATGCACTGATCACGTGGCTATCATGCACTGATCACGTGGCTATCATGCACTGATCACGTGGCTGATCATGCACTGATCACGTAGCTACCATGTACTGGTCACGCACTGATCATGCACTGATCACGTAATTGATCATGCACTGATCACGTGGCTGATCATGCACTGATCACGTGACTGATCATGCACTGATCACGCACTGATCATGCACTGATCACGTGGCTATCATGCACTGCTCACGTGGCTGATCATGCATGATCACGCAGCTACCATGTACTGGTCACATGACTGATCATGCACTGATCACGTGACTGATCATGCAGTGATCACGTGGCTATCATGCACTACTCACGTGGCTGATCATGCAATGATCATGTAGCTACCATGTACAGGTCACGTGAATGATCATACCCATCAGGTGACTGATCATGCACTGATCACGTGGCTATCATGCACTGATCACGAGACTGATCATGCACTGATCACGTCTATATCATGCACTGATCACATGACTGCCCATGCACTGATCACGTGGATGATCATACACTAATCATGTGACAGATCATGCACTGATCACGTGGCTGATCATGCACTGATACGTGACTGAGCATGGACTGATCACATGACTATCATGTAGTGATCACGTGACTTAATGGCGCTGATCATGTGACTGATCATGCGCTGATCATGTTTGCTATCATACACTGATCATGTGCCTCTGGAGGCAATAAACAAAGAGCTGAGTAGGCACGAATCAAACAGTCAGCAGGCAATAATCATGGAACTCAGGTGTGAGGAATCATGCTGCTCAGCTGGCAATAATCAAGCAGCTGAGCAGGCAGGAATTACGCAGCACAGCTGGCAATTGTCAAGCAGATGACAGGCAGGAATCGTGCAGCTCAGCTGGCAATTGTCAAGCAGATGAGCAGACAGTAATCACGCAGCTCAGCAGGCCCAGATCACGTGACTGAGCATGCACTGTTCACGTGGCTGATCATACACTGATCACGTGATGATCATGCACTGATCACTTGGATATCATGCACTGATCACGTGGCTGATCATACACTGTTCACGTGTCTGACCATGCACTGATCACGTGGCTGATCATACACTGCTCACGTAACTGATCATGCACTGATCACGTGGCTATCATGCACTGATCACGTGGCTGAACATGCACTGTTCACGTGGCTGATCACACACCTGTCACGTGACATATCATGCACTGATCACGTGGCACTCATGCACTGATCACGTGGCTGATCATACTCTGCTCACGTAACTCATGCACACATCACGTGGCTATCATGCACTGCTCACGTGGCTCGTCATGGAATGATCACGTAGCACCATATACTGGTCACGTGACTGATCATGCAGATCACGTAAATGATCATGCACTGTTCACGTGACTGATCATGTACTGATCACGTGACTGATCATGCACTGATCACGTGGCTATCATGCTCTGCTCACGTGGCTGATCATGCAACGATCACGTAGCAACCATGTACTGGTCACGTGACTGATCATGCACTGATCACGTAATTGATCATGCACTGATCACGTGGCTCATCATGCACTGATCACGTGGCTGATCACACTGTATCACGTGACTGATCATGCACTGATCACGTGGCTCTCATGCACTGATCACGTGGCTGTCATGCACTGATCACGTGGATATCATGCACTGATCACGTGCTGATCAGCACGTATCACATGACTGATCATGCACTGATCACGTGGCTATCATGCACTGATCACGTGGCTATCATGCACTGATCACGTGGCTGATCATGCAATGATCACGTGCTACCATGCACTGATCACGTGACTGATCATGCACTGATCACGTGATCATGCACTGATCACGTGGCTGATCATGCACTGATCACGTGGCTGATCATGCACTGATCACGTGACTGATCATGCACTGATCACGTGGCTATCATGCACTGATCACGTGGCTGATCATGCATGATCACAGCTACCATGTACTGGTCACATGACTGATCATGCACTGATCACGTGACTGATCATGCACTGATCACGTGGCTATCATGCACTACTCACGTGGCTGATCATGCAATGATCATGTAGCTACCATGTACAGGTCACGTGAATGATCATACACCCATCAGGTGACTGATCATGCACTGATCACGTGGCTATCATGCACTGATCACGAGACTGATCATGCACTGATCACGTCTATATCATGCACTGATCACATGACTGCCATGCACTGATCACGTGGATGATCATACACTAATCATGTGACAGATCATGCACTGATCACGTGGCTGATCATGCACTGATACCGTGACTGAGCATGGACTGATCACATGACTATCATGTAGTGATCACGTGACTTAATGGCGCTGATCATGTGACTGATCATGCGCTGATCATGTTTGCTATCATACACTGATCATGTGCCTCTGGAGGCAATAAACAAAGAGCTGAGTAGGCACGAATCAAACAGTCAGCAGGCAATAATCATGGAACTCAGGTGTGAGGAATCATGCTGCTCAGCTGGCAATAATCAAGCAGCTGAGCAGGCAGGAATTACGCAGCACAGCTGGCAATTGTCAAGCAGATGACAGGCAGGAATCGTGCAGCTCAGCTGGCAATTGTCAAGCAGATGAGCAGACAGTAATCACGCAGCTCAGCAGGCCCAGATCACGTGACTGAGCATGCACTGTTCACGTGGCTGATCATACACTGATCACGTGATGATCATGCACTGATCACTTGGATATCATGCACTGATCACGTGGCTGATCATACACTGTTCACGTGTCTGACCATGCACTGATCACGTGGCTGATCATACACTGCTCACGTAACTGATCATGCACTGATCACGTGGCTATCATGCACTGATCACGTGGCTGAACATGCACTGTTCACGTGGCTGATCACACACTGTCACGTGACATATCATGCACTGATCACGTGGCACTCATGCACTGATCACGTGGCTGATCATACTCTGCTCACGTAACTCATGCACACATCACGTGGCTATCATGCACTGCTCACGTGGCTCGTCATGGAATGATCACGTGGCCATATACTGATCACGTGACTGATCATGCACTGATCACGTAAATGATCATGCACTGTTCACGTGACTGATCATGTACTGATCACGTGACTGATCATGCACTGATCACGTGGCTATCATGCTCTGCTCACGTGGCTGATCATGCAACGATCACGTAGCAACCATGTACTGGTCACGTGACTGATCATGCACTGATCACGTAATTGATCCTGCACTGATCACGTGGCTCATCATGCACTGATCACGGCTGATCACATGTATCACGTGACTGATCATGCACTGATCACGTGGCTCTCATGCACTGATCACGTGGCTGTCATGCACTGATCACGTGGATATCATGCACTGATCACGTGGCTGATCACACGTATCACATGACTGATCATGCACTGATCACGTGGCTATCATGCACTGATCACGTGGCTATCATGCACTGATCACGTGGCTGATCATGCAATGATCACGTAGCTACCATGCACTGATCACGTGACTGATCATGCACTGATCACGTAATTGATCATGCACTGATCATGTGGCTGATCATGCACTGATCACGTGGCTGATCATGCACTGATCACGTGACTGATCATGCACTGATCACGTGGCTATCATGCACTGATCACGTGGCTGATCATGCATGATCACGCTGCTACCATGTACTGGTCACATGACTGATCATGCACTGATCACGTGACTGATCATGCACTGATCACGTGGCTATCATGCACTACTCACGTGGCTGATCATGCAATGATCATGTAGCTACCATGTACCGGTCACGTGAATGATCATACACCCATCAGGTGACTGATCATGCACTGATCACGTGGCTATCATGCACTGATCACGAGACTGATCATGCACTGATCACGTCTATATCATGCACTGATCACATGACTGCCCATGCACTGATCACTTGGATGATCATACACTAATCATGTGACAGATCATGCACTGATCACGTGGCTGATCATGCACTGATACCGTGACTGAGCATGGACTGATCACATGACTATAATGTAGTGATCACGTGACTTAATGGCTCTGATCATGTGACTGATCATGCGCTGATCATGTTTGCTATCATACACTGATCATGTGCCTCTGGAGGCAATAAACAAAGAGCTGAGTAGGCACGAATCAAACAGTCAGCAGGCAATAATCATGGAACTCAGGTGTGAGGAATCATGCTGCTCAGCTGGCAATAATCAAGCAGCTGAGCAGGCAGGAATTACGCAGCCCAGCTGGCAATTGTCAAGCAGATGACAGGCAGGAATCGTGCAGCTCAGCTGGCAATTGTCAAGCAGATGAGCAGACAGTAATCACGCAGCTCAGCAGGCCCAGATCACGTGACTGAGCATGCACTGTTCACGTGGCTGATCATACACTGATCACGTGATGATCATGCACTGATCACTTGGATATCATGCACTGATCACGTGGCTGATCATACACTGTTCACGTGTCTGACCATGCACTGATCACGTGGCTGATCATACACTGCTCACGTAACTGATCATGCACTGATCACGTGGCTATCATGCACTGATCACGTGGCTGAACATGCACTGTTCACGTGGCTGATCACACACCTGTCACGTGACATATCATGCACTGATCACGTGGCACTCATGCACTGATCACGTGGCTGATCATACTCTGCTCACGTAACTCATGCACACATCACGTGGCTATCATGCACTGCTCACGTGGCTGTCATGGAATGATCACGTAACCATATACTGGTCACGTGACTGATCATGCAAAGATCACGTAAATGATCATGCACTGTTCACGTGACTGATCATGTACTGATCACGTGACTGATCATGCACTGATCACGTGGCTATCATGCTCTGCTCACGTGGCTGATCATGCAACGATCACGAGCAACCATGTACTGGTCACGTGACTGATCATGCACTGATCACGTAATTGATCATGCACTGATCACGTGGCTCATCATGCACTGATCACGTGGCTGATCACACATGTATCACGTGACTGATCATGCACTGATCACGTGGCTCTCATGCACTGATCACGTGGCTGTCATGCACTGATCACGTGGATATCATGCACTGATCACGTGGCTGATCATACACTCGACATGCACTGATCATGATCATGCACTGATCACGTGGCTATCATGCACTGATCACGTGGCTATCATGCACTGATCACGTGGCTGATCATGCAATGATCACGTAGCTACCATGTACTGGTCACGTGACTGATCATGCACTGATCACGTAATTGATCATGCACTGATCACGTGGCTGATCATGCACTGATCACGTGGCTGATCATGCACTGATCACGTAACTGATCATGCACTGATCACGTGACTGATCATGCACTGATCACGTGGCTATCATGCACTGATCACGTGGCTGATCATGCACTGATCACGTGACTGATCATGCACTGATCACGTGGCTGATCATGCACTGATCACGTGACTGATCATGCACTGATCACGTGGCTGATCATGCACTGATCACGTGACTCACTCACTGATCATGCACTGATCACGTGGCTGATCATGCACTGATCACGTGACTATCATGCACTGATCACGTGGCTGATCATGCATGATCACGCCTACCATGTACTGGTCACATGACTGATCATGCACTGATCACGTGACTGATCATGCAGTGATCACGTGGCTATCATGCACTACTCACGTGGCTGATCATGCAATGATCATGTAGCTATGTACAGGTCACGTGAATGATCATACACCCATCAGGTGACTGATCATGCACTGATCACGTGGCTATCATGCACTGATCACGAGACTGATCATGCACTGATCACGTCTATATCATGCACTGATCACATGACTGCCCATGCACTGATCACGTGGATGATCATACACTAATCATGTGACAGATCATGCACTGATCACGTGGCTGATCATGCACTGATACCGTGACTGAGCATGGACTGATCACATGACTATCATGTAGTGATCACGTGACTTAATGGCGCTGATCATGTGACTGATCATGCGCTGATCATGTTTGCTATCATACACTGATCATGTGCCTCTGGAGGCAATAAACAAAGAGCTGAGTAGGCACGAATCAAACAGTCAGCAGGCAATAATCATGGAACTCAGGTGTGAGGAATCATGCTGCTCAGCTGGCAATAATCAAGCAGCTGAGCAGGCAGGAATTACGCAGCACAGCTGGCAATTGTCAAGCAGATGACAGGCAGGAATCGTGCAGCTCAGCTGGCAATTGTCAAGCAGATGAGCAGACAGTAATCACGCAGCTCAGCAGGCCCAGATCACGTGACTGAGCATGCACTGTTCACGTGGCTGATCATACACTGATCACGTGATGATCATGCACTGATCACTTGGATATCATGCACTGATCACGTGGCTGATCATACACTGTTCACGTGTCTGACCATGCACTGATCACGTGGCTGATCATACACTGCTCACGTAACTGATCATGCACTGATCACGTGGCTATCATGCACTGATCACGTGGCTGAACATGCACTGTTCACGTGGCTGATCACACACCTGTCACGTGACATATCATGCACTGATCACGTGGCACTCATGCACTGATCACGTGGCTGATCATACTCTGCTCACGTAACTCATGCATGCATCACGTGGCTATCATGCACTGCTCACGTGGCTCGTCATGGAATGATCACGCAACCATATACTGGTCACGTGACTGATCATGCACAGATCACGTAAATGATCATGCACTGTTCACGTGACTGATCATGTACTGATCACGTGACTGATCATGCACTGATCACGTGGCTATCATGCTCTGCTCACGTGGCTGATCATGCAACGATCACGTAGCAACCATGTACTGGTCACGTGACTGATCATGCACTGATCACGTAATTGATCATGCACTGATCACGTGGCTCATCATGCACTGATCACGTGGCTGATCACACATGTATCACGTGACTGATCATGCACTGATCACGTGGCTCTCATGCACTGATCACGTGGCTGTCATGCACTGATCACGTGGATATCATGCACTGATCACGTGGCTGATCACACACGTATCACATGACTGATCATGCACTGATCACGTGGCTATCATGCACTGATCACGTGGCTATCATGCACTGATCACGTGGCTGATCATGCACTGATCACGTGCTATCATGTACTGATCACGTGACTGATCATGCACTGATCACGTAATTGATCATGCACTGATCACGTGGCTGATCATGCACTGATCACGTGGCTGATCATGCACTGATCACGTGACTGATCATGCACTGATCACGTGACTGATCATGCACTGATCACGTGGCTATCATGCACTGATCACGTGGCTGATCATGCACTGATCACGTGACTGATCATGCACTGATCACGTGGCTGATCATGCACTGATCACGTGACTGATCATGCACTGATCACGTGGCTGATCATGCACTGATCCGTGACTGAGCATGGACTGATCACATGACTATCATGTAGTGATCACGTGACTTAATGGCGCTGATCATGTGACTGATCATGCACTGATCATGTTTGCTATCATACACTGATCATGTGCCTCTGGAGGCAATAAACAAAGAGCTGAGTAGGCACAAACAGTCAGCAGGCAATAATCATGGAACTCAGTGTGAGGAATCATGCTGCTCAGCTGGCAATAATCAAGCAGCTGAGCAGGCAGGAATTACGCAGCACAGCTGGCAATTGTCAAGCAGATGACAGGCAGGAATCGTGCAGCTCAGCTGGCAATTGTCAAGCAGATGAGCAGACAGTAATCACGCAGCTCAGCAGGCCCAGATCACGTGACTGAGCATGCACTGTTCACGTGGCTGATCATACACTGATCACGTGATGATCATGCACTGATCACTTGGATATCATGCACTGATCACGTGGCTGATCATACACTGTTCACGTGTCTGACCATGCACTGATCACGTGGCTGATCATACACTGCTCACGTAACTGATCATGCACTGATCACGTGGCTATCATGCACTGATCACGTGGCTGAACATGCACTGTTCACGTGGCTGATCACACACCTGTCACGTGACATATCATGCACTGATCACGTGGCACTCATGCACTGATCACGTGGCTGATCATACTGCTCACGTAACTCATGCACACATCACGTGGCTATCATGCACTGCTCACGTGGCTCGTCATGGAATGATCACGTGCTACCATATACTGGTCACGTGACTGATCATGCACTGATCACGTAAATGATCATGCACTGTTCACGTGACTGATCATGCACTGATCACGTGACTGATCATGCACTGATCACGTGGCTATCATGCACTGCTCACGTGGCTGATCATGCAACGATCACGTAGCAACCATGTACTGGTCACGTGACTGATCATGCACTGATCACGTAATTGATCCTGCACTGATCACGTGTCATCATGCACTGATCACGTGGCTGATCATGATGATCACGTGACTGATCATGCACTGATCACGTGGCTCTCATGCACTGATCACGTGGCTGTCATCATGCACTGATCACGTGGATGATCATGCACTGATCATGGCTGATCACGTATCACGTGACTGATCATGCACTGATCACGTGGCTATCATGCACTGATCACGTGGCTATCATGCACTGATCATGACTGATCACAGTGATCACGCTATATACTGGTCACGTGACTGATCATGCACTGATCACGTAATTGATCATGCACTGATCATGTGGCTGATCATGCACTGATCACGTGGCTGATCATGCACTGATCACGTGACTGATCATGCACTGATCACGTGACTGATCATGCACTGATCACGTGGCTATCATGCACTGATCACGTGGCTGATCGCACTGATCACGTGCCTGGTCATGCACTGATCACGTGGCTGATCATGCACTGATCACGTGATCATGCACTGATCTCGTGTCTGATCATGCACTGATCACGTGGCTATCATGCACTGCACCACGTGGCTGATCATGCCGATCACGTAGCTACCATGTACTGGTCACATGACTGATCATGCACTGATCACGTGACTGATCATGCAGTGATCACGTGGCTATCATGCACTACTCACGTGGCTGATCATGCAATGATCATGTAGCTACCATGTACAGGTCACGTGAATGATCATACACCCATCAGGTGACTGATCATGCACTGATCACGTGGCTATCATGCACTGATCACGAGACTGATCATGCACTGATCACGTCTATATCATGCACTGATCACATGACTGCCCATGCACTGATCACGTGGATGATCATACACTAATCATGTGACAGATCATGCACTGATCACGTGGCTGATCATGCACTGATACCGTGACTGAGCATGGACTGATCACATGACTATCATGTAGTGATCACGTGACTTAATGGCGCTGATCATGTGACTGATCATGCGCTGATCATGTTTGCTATCATACACTGATCATGTGCCTCTGGAGGCAATAAACAAAGAGCTGAGTAGGCACGAATCAAACAGTCAGCAGGCAATAATCATGGAACTCAGGTGTGAGGAATCATGCTGCTCAGCTGGCAATAATCAAGCAGCTGAGCAGGCAGGAATTACGCAGCACAGCTGGCAATTGTCAAGCAGATGACAGGCAGGAATCGTGCAGCTCAGCTGGCAATTGTCAAGCAGATGAGCAGACAGTAATCACGCAGCTCAGCAGGCCCAGATCACGTGACTGAGCATGCACTGTCACGTGGCTGATCATACACTGATCACGTGATGATCATGCACTGATCACTGGATATCATGCACTGATCACGTGGCTGATCATACACTGTTCACGTGTCTGACCATGCACTGATCACGTGGCTGATCATGCACTGATCACGTAACTGATCATGCACTGATCACGTGGCTATCATGCACTGATCACGTGGCTGATCATGCACTGATCACGTGGCTGATCACACACCTGTCACGTGACATATCATGCACTGATCACGTGGCACTCATGCACTGATCACGTGGCTGATCATACACTGCTCACGTAACTCATGCACACATCACGTGGCTATCATGCACTGCTCACGTGGCTGTCATGGAATGATCACGTAGCTACCATATACTGGTCACGTGACTGATCATGCACTGATCACGTAAATGATCATGCACTGTTCACGTGACTGATCATGCACTGATCACGTGACTGATCATGCACTGATCACGTGGCTATCATGCACTGCTCACGTGGCTGATCATGCAACGATCACGTAGCAACCATGTACTGGTCACGTGACTGATCATGCACTGATCACGTATTGATCATGCACTGATCACGTGGCTCATCATGCACTGATCACGTGGCTGATCACACATGTATCACGTGACTGATCATGCACTGATCACGTGGCTCTCATGCACTGATCACGTGGCTGTCATGCACTGATCACGTGGATATCATGCACTGATCACGTGGCTGATCATGCACGTATCACATGACTGATCATGCACTGATCACGTGGCTATCATGCACTGATCACGTGGCTATCATGCACTGATCACGTGGCTGATCATGCAATGATCACGTAGCTACCATGTACTGGTCACGTGACTGATCATGCACTGATCACGTGGCTGATCATGCACTGATCACGTGGCTGATCATGCACTGATCACGTGGCTGATCATGCACTGATCACGTGACTGATCATGCACTGATCACGTGACTGATCATGCACTGATCACGTGGCTATCATGCACTGATCACGTGGCTGATCATGCACTGATCACGTGACTGATCATGCACTGATCACGTGGCTGATCATGCACTGATCACGTGACTGATCATGCACTGATCACGTGGCTGATCATGCACTGATCACGTGACTGATCATGCACTGATCACGTGGCTGATCATGCACTGATCACGGCTATCATGCACTGATCACGTGACTGATCATGCACTGATCACGCAGCTATCATGCACTGATCACATGACTGATCATGCACTGATCACGTGACTGATCATGCACTGATCACGTGGCTATCATGCACTATCACGTGGCTGATCATGCACTGATCACGTAGCTACCATGCACTGGTCACGTGGACTGATCATGCACTGATCACGTGACTGATCATGCACTGATCACGGCTATCATGCACTGATCACGTGACTGATCATGCACTGATCACGGTCTATATCATGCACTGATCACGTGACTGATCATGCACTGATCACGTGGCTGATCATGCTGATCATGTGACTGATCATGCACTGATCACGTGGCTGATCATGCACTGATCACGTGACTGATCATGCACTGATCACGTGACTGATCATGCACTGATCACGTGGCTATCATGCACTGATCACGTGGCTGATCATGCACTGATCACGTGACTGATCATGCACTGATCACGTGGCTGATCATGCACTGATCACGTGACTGATCATGCACTGATCACGTGGCTGATCATGCACTGATACCGTGACTGAGCATGGACTGATCACATGACTATCATGTAGTGATCACGTGACTTAATGGCGCTGATCATGTGACTGATCATGCACTGATCATGTTTGCTATCATACACTGATCATGTGCCTCTGGAGGCAATAAACAAAGAGCTGAGTAGGCACGAATCAAACAGTCAGCAGGCAATAATCATGGAACTCAGGTGTGAGGAATCATGCTGCTCAGCTGGCAATAATCAAGCAGCTGAGCAGGCAGGAATTACGCAGCACAGCTGGCAATTGTCAAGCAGATGACAGGCAGGAATCGTGCAGCTCAGCTGGCAATTGTCAAGCAGATGAGCAGACAGTAATCACGCAGCTCAGCAGGCCCAGATCACGTGACTGAGCATGCACTGTTCACGTGGCTGATCATACACTGATCACGTGATGATCATGCACTGATCACTTGGATATCATGCACTGATCACGTGGCTGATCATACACTGTTCACGTGTCTGACCATGCACTGATCACGTGGCTGATCATACACTGCTCACGTAACTGATCATGCACTGATCACGTGGCTATCATGCACTGATCACGTGGCTGAACATGCACTGTTCACGTGGCTGATCACACACCTGTCACGTGACATATCATGCACTGATCACGTGGCACTCATGCACTGATCACGTGGCTGATCATACTCTGCTCACGTAACTCATGCACACATCACGTGGCTATCATGCACTGCTCACGTGGCTCGTCATGGAATGATCACGTAGCAACCATATACTGGTCACGTGACTGATCATGCACAGATCACGTAAATGATCATGCACTGTTCACGTGACTGATCATGCACTGATCACGTGACTGATCATGCACTGATCACGTGGCTATCATGCACTGCTCACGTGGCTGATCATGCACGATCACGTAGCAACCATGTACTGGTCACGTGACTGATCATGCACTGATCACGTAATTGATCATGCACTGATCACGTGGCTCATCATGCACTGATCACGTGGCTGATCACACATGTATCACGTGACTGATCATGCACTGATCCGTGGCTCTCATGCACTGATCACGTGGCTGTCATGCACTGATCACGTGGATATCATGCACTGATCACGTGGCTGATCACACGTATCACATGACTGATCATGCACTGATCACGTGGCTATCATGCACTGATCACGTGGCTATCATGCACTGATCACGTGGCTGATCATGCAATGATCACGTAGCTACCATGTACTGGTCACGTGACTGATCATGCACTGATCACGTAATTGATCATGCACTGATCACGTGGCTGATCATGCACTGATCACGTGGCTGATCATACACTGATCACGTAACTGATCATGCACTGATCACGTGACTGATCATGCACTGATCACGTGGCTATCATGCACTGATCACGTGGCTGACATACACTGATCACGTGCCTGATCATGCACTGATCACGTGGCTGATCATGCACTGATCACGTGACTGATCATGCACTGATCACGTGTCTGATCATGCACTGATCACGTGGCTATCATGCACTGCTCACGTGGCTGATCATGCATGATCACGCAGCTACCATGTACTGGTCACATGACTGATCATGCACTGATCACGTGACTGATCATGCACTGATCACGTGGCTATCATGCACTACTCACGTGGCTGATCATGCAATGATCATGTAGCTACCATGTACAGGTCACGTGAATGATCATACACCCATCAGGTGACTGATCATGCACTGATCACGTGGCTATCATGCACTGATCACGAGACTGATCATGCACTGATCACGTCTATATCATGCACTGATCACATGACTGCCCATGCACTGATCACGTGGATGATCATACACTAATCATGTGACAGATCATGCACTGATCACGTGGCTGATCATGCACTGATACCGTGACTGAGCATGGACTGATCACATGACTATCATGTAGTGATCACGTGACTTAATGGCGCTGATCATGTGACTGATCATGCGCTGATCATGTTTGCTATCATACACTGATCATGTGCCTCTGGAGGCAATAAACAAAGAGCTGAGTAGGCACGAATCAAACAGTCAGCAGGCAATAATCATGGAACTCAGGTGTGAGGAATCATGCTGCTCAGCTGGCAATAATCAAGCAGCTGAGCAGGCAGGAATTACGCAGCACAGCTGGCAATTGTCAAGCAGATGACAGGCAGGAATCGTGCAGCTCAGCTGGCAATTGTCAAGCAGATGAGCAGACAGTAATCACGCAGCTCAGCAGGCCCAGATCACGTGACTGAGCATGCACTGTTCACGTGGCTGATCATACACTGATCACGTGATGATCATGCACTGATCACTTGGATATCATGCACTGATCACGTGGCTGATCATACACTGTTCACGTGTCTGACCATGCACTGATCACGTGGCTGATCATACACTGCTCACGTAACTGATCATGCACTGATCACGTGGCTATCATGCACTGATCACGTGGCTGAACATGCACTGTTCACGTGGCTGATCACACACTGTCACGTGACATATCATGCACTGATCACGTGGCACTCATGCACTGATCACGTGGCTGATCATACTCTGCTCACGTAACTCATGCACACATCACGTGGCTATCATGCACTGCTCACGTGGCTCGTCATGGAATGATCACGTAGCAACCATATACTGGTCACGTGACTGATCATGCACTGATCACGTAAATGATCATGCACTGTTCACGTGACTGATCATGTACTGATCACGTGACTGATCATGCACTGATCACGTGGCTATCATGCTCTGCTCACGTGGCTGATCATGCAACGATCACGTAGCAACCATGTACTGGTCACGTGACTGATCATGCACTGATCACGTAATTGATCCTGCACTGATCACGTGGCTCATCATGCACTGATCACGTGGCTGATCACACATGTATCACGTGACTGATCATGCACTGATCACGTGGCTCTCATGCACTGAT
Source organism: Bos javanicus (assembly GCF_032452875.1). Classification (NCBI taxonomy): domain Eukaryota; kingdom Metazoa; phylum Chordata; class Mammalia; order Artiodactyla; family Bovidae; genus Bos; species Bos javanicus. Next base: position 36,468 of record NW_026894837.1, read on the forward strand.
CACGTGGCTGTCATGCACTGATCACGTGGATATCATGCACTGATCACGTGGCTGATCACACACGTATCACATGACTGATCATGCACTGATCACGTGGCTATCATGCACTGATCACGTGGCTATCATGCACTGATCACGTGGCTGATCATGCAATGATCACGTAGCTACCATGCACTGATCACGTGACTGATCATGCACTGATCACGTAATTGATCATGCACTGATCACGTGGCTGATCATGCACTGATCACGTGGCTGATCAGCACACTGATCACATGACTGATCATGCACTGATCACGTGACTGATCATGCACTGATCACGTGGCTATCATGCACTGATCACGTGGCTGATCATGCACTGATCACGTGCCTGATCATGCACTGATCACGTGACTGATCATGCACTGATCACGTGACTGATCATGCACTGATCACGTGGCTATCATGCACTGATCACGTGGCTGATCATGCCATGATCACGCAGCTACCATGTACTGGTCACATGACTGATCATGCACTGATCACGTGACTGATCATGCAGTGATCACGTGGCTATCATGCACTACTCACGTGGCTGATCATGCAATGATCATGTAGCTACCATGTACAGGTCGTGAATGATCATACACCATCAGGTGACTGATCATGCACTGATCACGTGGCTATCATGCACTGATCACGAGACTGATCATGCACTGATCACGTCTATATCATGCACTGATCACATGACTGCCCATGCACTGATCACGTGGATGATCATACACTAATCATGTGACAGATCATGCACTGATCACGTGGCTGATCATGCACTGATACCGTGACTGAGCATGGACTGATCACATGACTATCATGTAGTGATCACGTGACTTAATGGCGCTGATCATGTGACTGATCATGCGCTGATCATGTTTGCTATCATACACTGATCATGTGCCTCTGGAGGCAATAAACAAAGAGCTGAGTAGGCACGAATCAAACAGTCAGCAGGCAATAATCATGGAACTCAGCTGTGAGGAATCATGCTGCTCAGCTGGCAATAATCAAGCAGCTGAGCAGGCAGGAATTACGCAGCACAGCTGGCAATTGTCAAGCAGATGACAGGCAGGAATCGTGCAGCTCAGCTGGCAATTGTCAAGCAGATGAGCAGACAGTAATCACGCAGCTCAGCAGGCCCAGATCACGTGACTGAGCATGCACTGTTCACGTGGCTGATCATACACTGATCACGTGATGATCATGCACTGATCACTGGATATCATGCACTGATCACGTGGCTGATCATACACTGTTCACGTGTCTGACCATGCACTGATCACGTGGCTGATCATACACTGCACGTAACTGATCATGCACTGATCACGTGGCTATCATGCACTGATCACGTGGCTGAACATGCACTGTTCACGTGGCTGATCACACACCTGTCACGTGACATATCATGCACTGATCACGTGGCACTCATGCACTGATCACGTGGCTGATCATACTCTGCTCACGTAACTCATGCACACATCACGTGGCTATCATGCACTGCTCACGTGGCTCGTCATGGAATGATCACGTAGCTACCATATACTGGTCACGTGACTGATCATGCACTGATCACGTAAATGATCATGCACTGTTCACGTGACTGATCATGTACTGATCACGTGACTGATCATGCACTGATCACGTGGCTATCATGCTCTGCTCACGTGGCTGATCATGCAACGATCACGTAGCAACCATGTACTGGTCACGTGACTGATCATGCACTGATCACGTAATTGATCCTGCACTGATCACGTGGCTCATCATGCACTGATCACGTGGCTGATCACACATGTATCACGTGACTGATCATGCACTGATCACGTGGCTATCATGCACTGATCACGTGGCTGTCATGCACTGATCACGTGGATATCATGCACTGATCACGTGGCTGATCACACGTATCACATGACTGATCATGCACTGATCACGTGGCTATCATGCACTGATCACGTGGCTGATCATGCACTGATCACGTGGCTGATCATGCACTGATCACGTGGCTGATCATGCACTGATCACGTGATCATGTACTCACGTGACTGATCATGCGATCATGTAGATCATGCACTGATCACGTGGCTGATCATGCACTGATCACGTGGCTGATCATGCACTGATCACGTGACTGATCATGCACTGATCACGTGACTGATCATGCACTGATCACGTGGCTATCATGCACTGATCACGTGGCTGACATGCACTGATCACGTGGCTGATCATGCACTGATCACGTGGCTGATCATGCACTGATCACGTGACTGATCATGCACTGATCGTGACTGATCATGCACTGATCACGTGGCTGATCATGCACTGATCACGTGACTGATCATGCACTGATCACGTGGCTATCATGCACTGATCACGTGGCTGATCATGCACTGATCACGTGGCTGATCATGCACTGATCACGTGACTATCATGCACTGATCACGTGGCATCATGCACTGATCACGTGGCTATCATGCACTGATCACGTGGCTGATCATACACTATCACGTGACTGATCATGCACTGATCACGTGGCTATCATGCACTGATCACGTGGCTGATCATACACTGATCACGTGCTCATGCACACATCACGTGGCTATCATGCACTGATCACGTGGCTGATCATGCATGATCACGTGCAATCATATACTGATACGTGACTGATCATGCACTGATCACGTAAATGATCATGCACTGTTCACGTGATCATGCACTGATCACGTGACTGATCATGCACTGATCACGTGGCTATCATGCACTGATCACGTGGCTGATCATGCACTGATCACGTACTGACATGCACTGATCACGTGACTGATCATGCACTGATCACGTGATCATGCACTGATCACGTGGCATCATGCATGATCACGTGGCTGATCACACATGATCACGTGACTGATCATGCACTGATCACGTGGCTCTCATGCACTGATCACGTGGCTGTCATGCACTGATCACGTGGCTATCATGCACTGATCACGTGGCTGATCATGCACTGATCACGTGACTGATCATGCACTGATCACGTGGCTGATCATGCACTGATCACGTGGCTATCATGCACTGATCACGTGGCTGATCATGCAATGATCACGTGCTACCATGTACTGGTCACGTGCTGATCATGCACTGATCACGTAATTGATCATGCACTGATCACGTGGCTGATCATGCACTGATCACGTGGCTGATCATACTGATCACGTGACTGATCATGCACTGATCACGTGACTGATCATGCACTGATCACGTGGCTATCATGCACTGATCACGTGGCTGATCATGCACTGATCATGCCTGATCATGCACTGATCACGTGGCTGATCATGCACTGATCAGTGACTGATCATGCACTGATCACGTGGCTGATCATGCACTGATCACGTGACTGATCATGCACTGATCACGTGACTGATCATGCACTGATCACGTGGCTATCATGCACTACTCACGTGGCTGATCATGCATGATCATGTAGCTACCATGTACTGGTCACATGACTGATCATGCACTGATCACGTGACTGATCATGCACTGATCACGTCTATATCATGCACTGATCACGACTGCCCATGCACTGGTCACGTGGATGATCATACACTAATCATGTGACAGATCATGCACTGATCACGTGGCTGATCATGCACTGATACCGTGACTGAGCATGGACTGATCACATGACTATCATGTAGTGATCACGTGACTTAATGGCGCTGATCATGTGACTGATCATGCGCTGATCATGTTTGCTATCATACACTGATCATGTGCCTCTGGAGGCAATAAACAAAGAGCTGAGTAGGCACGAATCAAACAGTCAGCAGGCAATAATCATGGAACTCAGGTGTGAGGAATCATGCTGCTCAGCTGGCAATAATCAAGCAGCTGAGCAGGCAGGAATTACGCAGCACAGCTGGCAATTGTCAAGCAGATGACAGGCAGGAATCGTGCAGCTCAGCTGGCAATTGTCAAGCAGATGAGCAGACAGTAATCACGCAGCTCAGCAGGCCCAGATCACGTGACTGAGCATGCACTGTTCACGTGGCTGATCATACACTGATCACGTGATGATCATGCACTGATCACTTGGATATCATGCACTGATCACGTGGCTGATCATACACTGTTCACGTGTCTGACCATGCACTGATCACGTGGCTGATCATACACTGCTCACGTAACTGATCATGCACTGATCACGTGGCTATCATGCACTGATCACGTGGCTGAACATGCACTGTTCACGTGGCTGATCACACACCTGTCACGTGACATATCATGCACTGATCACGTGGCACTCATGCACTGATCACGTGGCTGATCATACTCTGCTCACGTAACTCATGCACACATCACGTGGCTATCATGCACTGCTCACGTGGCTCGTCATGGAATGATCACGTAGCTACCATATACTGGTCACGTGACTGATCATGCAAGATCACGTAAATGATCACTGTTCACGTGACTGATCATGTACTGATCACGTGACTGATCATGCACTGATCACGTGGCTATCATGCTCTGCTCACGTGGCTGATCATGCAACGATCACGTAGCAACCATGTACTGGTCACGTGACTGATCATGCACTGATCACGTAATTGATCCTGCACTGATCACGTGGCTCATCATGCACTGATCACGTGGCTGATCACACATGTATCACGTGACTGATCATGCACTGATCACGTGCTATCATGCACTGATCACGTGGCTGTCATGCACTGATCACGTGGATATCATGCACTGATCACGTGGCTGATCACACACGTATCACATGACTGATCATGCACTGATCACGTGGCTATCATGCACTGATCACGTGGCTATCATGCACTGATCACGTGGCTGATCATGCACTGATCACGTGAGCTATCATGCACTGATCACGTGACTGATCATGCACTGATCACGTGGTTGATCATGCACTGATCACGTGGCTGATCATGCACTGATCACGTGGCTGATCATGCACTGATCACGTGACTGATCATGCACTGATCACGTGACTGATCATGCACTGATCACGTGGCTGATCATGCACTGATCACGTGGCTGATCATGCACTGTCACTGGCTGATCAACACTGATCACGTGGCTATCATGCACTGATCACGTGGCTGATCATGCACTGATCACGTAGCTACCATGTGCAGATCACGTGACTGATCATGCACTGATCACGTGGCTGATCATGCACTGATCATGGCTATCATGCACTGATCACGTGGCTGATCATGCACTGATCACGTGATATCATGCACTGATCACGTGACTGATCATGCACTGATCACGTGGCTGATCATGCACTGATCACGTGACTGATCATGCACTGATCACGTGGCTGATCATGCACTGATCACGTGATGATCATGCACTGATCACGTGGCTATCATGCACTGATCACGTGGCTGATCATGCACTGATCACGTGGCTGATCATGCACTGATCACGTGGCTGATCATGCACTGATCACGTGGCTGATCATGCACTGATCACGTGGCTATCATGCACTGATCACGTGGCTGATCATGCACTGATCACGTGGCTGATCATGCACTGATCACGTGACTGATCATGCACTGATCACGTGGCTGATCATGCACTGATCACGTGGCTATCATGCACTGATCACGTGTTGATCATGCATGATCACGTGGCTATCATGCACTGATCACGTGACTGATCATGCACTGATCACGTGACTGATCATGCACTGATCACGTGACTGATCATGCACTGATCACGTGGCTATCATGCACTACTCACGTGGCTGATCATGCAATGATCATGTAGCTACCATGTACAGGTCACGTGAATGATCATACACCCATCAGGTGACTGATCATGCACTGATCACGTGGCTATCATGCACTGATCACGGACTGATCATGCACTGATCACGTCTATATCATGCACTGATCACATGACTGCCCATCACTGATCACGTGGATGATCATACACTAATCTTGTGACAGATCATGCACTGATCACGTGGCTGATCATGCACTGATACCGTGACTGAGCATGGACTGATCACATGACTATCATGTAGTGATCACGTGACTTAATGGCGCTGATCATGTGACTGATCATGCGCTGATCATGTTTGCTATCATACACTGATCATGTGCCTCTGGAGGCAATAAACAAAGAGCTGAGTAGGCGCGAATCAAACAGTCAGCAGGCAATAATCATGGAACTCAGCTGTGAGGAATCATGCTGCTCAGCTGGCAATAATCAAGCAGCTGAGCAGGTAGGAATTACGCAGCACAGCTGGCAATTGTCAAGCAGATGACAGGCAGGAATCGTGCAGCTCAGCTGGCAATAGTCAAGCAGATGAGCAGACAGTAATCACGCAGCTCAGCAGGCCCAGATCACGTGACTGAGCATGCACTGTTCACGTGGCTGATCATGCACTGATCACGTGATGATCATGCACTGATCACTTGGATATCATGCACTGATCACGTGGCTGATCATACACTGTTCACGTGTCTGACCATGCACTGATCACGTGGCTGATCATACACTGCTCACGTAACTGATCATGCACTGATCACGTGGCTATCATGCACTGATCACGTGGCTGAACATGCACTGTTCACGTGGCTGATCACACACCTGTCACGTGACATATCATGCACTGATCACGTGGCACTCATGCACTGATCACGTGGCTGATCATACTCTGCTCACGTAACTCATGCACACATCACGTGGCTATCATGCACTGCTCACGTGGCTGTCATGGAATGATCACGTAGCTACCATATACTGGTCACGTGACTGATCATGCAAGATCACGTAAATGATCATGCACTGTTCGCGTGACTGATCATGTACTGATCACGTGACTGATCATGCACTGATCACGTGGCTATCATGCTCTGCTCACGTGGCTGATCATGCACGATCACGTAGCAACATGTACTGGTCACGTGACTGATCATGCACTGATCACGTAATTGATCATGCACTGATCACGTGGCTCATCATGCACTGATCACGTGGCTGATCACATGTATCACGTGACTGATCATGCACTGATCACGTGGCTCTCGCACTGATCACGTGGCTGTCATGCACTGATCACGTGGATATCATGCACTGATCACGTGGCTGATGCATATCACATGCTGATCATACTGATCCATGGCTATCGCACTGATCATGGCTATCATGCACTGATCATGGCTGATCATGCACTGATCACGTAGCTGACCATGCACTGATCACGTGACTGATCATGCACTGATCACGTAATTGATCATGCACTGATCACGTGGCTGATCATGCACTGATCACGTGGCTGATCATGCACTGATCACGTGACTGATCATGCACTGATCACGTGACTGATCATGCACTGATCACGTGGCTGATCATGCACTGATCACGTGGCTGTCATGCACTGATCACGTGGCTGATCATGCAATGATCATGTAGCTACCATGTACAGGTCACGTGAATGATCATACACCCATCAGGTGACTGATCATGCACTGATCGCGTGGCTATCATGCACTGATCACGAGACTGATCATGCACTGATCACGTCTATATCATGCACTGATCACATGATGTGCACTGATCACGTGGATGATGTACATAATCATGTGACAGATCATGCACTGATCACGTGGCTGATCATGCACTGATACCGTGACTGATCATGGACTGATCACATGACTATCATGTAGTGATCACGTGACTTAATGGCGCTGATCATGTGACTGATCATGCGCTGATCATGTTTGCTATCATACACTGATCATGTGCCTCTGGAGGCAATAAACAAAGAGCTGAGTAGGCTGATCAAACAGTCAGCAGGCAATAATCATGGAACTCAGGTGTGAGGAATCATGCTGCTCAGCTGGCAATAATCAAGCAGCTGAGCAGGCAGGAATTACGCAGCACAGCTGGCAATTGTCAAGCAGATGACAGGCAGGAATCGTGCAGCTCAGCTGGCAATTGTCAAGCAGATGAGCAGACAGTAATCACGCAGCTCAGCAGGCCCAGATCACGTGACTGAGCATGCACTGTTCACGTGGCTGATCATACACTGATCACGTGATGATCATGCACTGATCACTTGGATATCATGCACTGATCACGTGGCTGATCATACACTGTTCACGTGTCTGACCATGCACTGATCACGTGGCTGATCACACTGCTCACGTAACTGATCATGCACTGATCGCGTGGCTATCATGCACTGATCGCGTGGCTGAACATGCACTGTTCGCGTGGCTGATCACACACCTGTCACGTGACATATCATGCACTGATCACGTGGCACTCATGCACTGATCACGTGGCTGATCATGCTCTGCTCACGTAACTCATGCACACATCACGTGGCTATCATGCACTGCTCACGTGGCTCGTCATGGAATGATCACGAGCACCATATACTGGTCACGTGACTGATCATGCAAGATCACGTAAATGATCATGCACTGTTCACGTGACTGATCATGCTGATCACGTGTGATCATGCACTGATCACGTGGCTATCATGCTCTGCTCACGTGGCTGATCATGCACGATCACGTAGCAACCATGTACTGGTCACGTGACTGATCATGCACTGATCACGTAATTGATCCTGCACTGATCACGTGGCTCATCATGCACTGATCACGTGGCTGATCACACTCACGTGACTGATCATGCACTGATCACGTGGCTCTCATGCACTGATCACGTGGCTGTCATGCACTGATCATGGATATCATGCACTGATCACGTGGCTGATCATGCGTATCACATGACTGATCATGCACTGATCACGTGGCTATCATGCACTGATCACGTGGCTATCATGCACTGATCACGTGGCTGATCATGCACTGATCACGTAGCTACCATGTACTGTCACGTGACTGATCATGCACTGATCACGTGGTGATCATGCACTGATCACGTGGCTGATCATGCACTGATCACGTGGCTGATCATGCACTGATCACGTGGCTGATCATGCACTGATCACGTGACTGATCATGCACTGATCACGTGGCTGATCATGCACTGATCACGGATCATGCACTGATCACGTGGCTGATCATGCAATGATCATGTGCTACCATGTACAGGTCACGTGAATGATCATACACCCATCAGGTGACTGATCATGCACTGATCACGTGGCTATCATGCACTGATCACGAGACTGATCATGCACTGTTCGCGTCTATATCATGCACTGATCACATGACTGCATGTGCACTGATCACGTGGATGATCATACACTAATCTTGTGACATCATGCACTGATCACGTGGCTGATCATGCACTGATACCGTGACTGAGCATGGACTGATCACATGACTATCATGTAGTGATCACGTGACTTAATGGCGCTGATCATGTGACTGATCATGCGCTGATCATGTTTGCTATCATACACTGATCATGTGCCTCTGGAGGCAATAAACAAAGAGCTGAGTAGGCACGAATCAAACAGTCAGCAGGCAATAATCATGGAACTCAGGTGTGAGGAATCATGCTGCTCAGCTGGCAATAATCAAGCAGCTGAGCAGGCAGGAATTACGCAGCACAGCTGGCAATTGTCAAGCAGATGACAGGCAGGAATCGTGCAGCTCAGCTGGCAATTGTCAAGCAGATGAGCAGACAGTAATCACGCAGCTCAGCAGGCCCAGATCACGTGACTGAGCATGCACTGTTCACGTGGCTGATCATACACTGATCGCGTGATGATCATGCACTGATCGCTTGGATATCATGCACTGATCACGTGGCTGATCATACACTGTTCACGTGTCTGACCATGCACTGATCACGTGGCTGATCATACACTGCTCACGTAACTGATCATGCACTGATCGCGTGGCTATCATGCACTGATCACGTGGCTGAACATGCACTGTTCACGTGCTGACACACCTCACGTGACATATCATGCACTGATCACGTGGCACTCATGCACTGATCACGTGGCTGATCATACTCTGCTCACGTAACTCATGCACACATCACGTGGCTATCATGCACTGCTCACGTGGCTCGTCATGGAATGATCACGTAACCATATACTGGTACGTGACTGATCATGCAAAGATCACGTAAATGATCATGCACTGTTCACGTGACTGATCATGTACTGATCACGTGACTGATCATGCACTGACCGCGTGGCTATCATGCTCTGCTCACGTGGCTGATCATGCACGATCACGTAGCAACCATGTACTGGTCACGTGACTGATCATGCACTGATCACGTAATTGATCATGCACTGATCACGTGGCTCATCATGCACTGATCACGTGGCTGATCACACATGTATCACGTGACTGATCATGCACTGATCACGTGCTCTCATGCACTGATCACGTGGCTGTCATGCACTGATCACGTGGCTATCATGCACTGATCACGTGGCTGATCACACTGTATCACGTGACTGATCATGCACTGATCACGTGGCTATCATGCACTGATCACGTGGCTATCATGCACTGATCACGTGGCTGATCATGCACTGATCACGTGTGATCATGCACTGATCACGTGACTGATCATGCACTGATCACGTGGCTATCATGCACTGATCACGTGGCTGATCATGCACTGATCACGTAGCTATCATGCACTGATCACGTGACTGATCATGCACTGATCACGTGGCTATCATGCACTGATCACGGCTGATCATGCGATCACGTAGCTGCCATGCACTGATCACGTGACTGATCATGCACTGATCACGTAATTGATCATGCACTGATCACGTGGCTGATCATGCACTGATCACGTGGCTGATCACCATGATCACGTGACTGATCATGCACTGATCACTGTATCATGCACTGATCACGTGGCTATCATGCACTGATCACGTGGCTGATCATACACTGATCACGTGCCTGATCATGCACTGATCATGGCTGATCATGCACTGATCACGTGACTGATCATGCACTGATCACGTGGCTGATCATGCACTGATCACGTGGCTATCATGCACTGCTCACGTGGCTGATCATGCACTGATCACGCCACCATGTCACTGGTCACATGACTGATCATGCACTGATCACGTGACTGATCATGCTGATCACGTGGCTATCATGCACTACTCACGTGGCTGATCATGCAATGATCATGTAGCTACCATGTACAGGTCACGTGAATGATCATACACCCATCAGGTGACTGATCATGCACTGATCACGTGGCTATCATGCACTGATCACGTGACTGATCATGCACTGATCACGTCTATATCATGCACTGATCACATGACGTGCACTGATCACGTGGATGATCATACACTAATGTGACAGATCATGCACTGATCACGTGGCTGATCATGCACTGATACCGTGACTGAGCATGGACTGATCACATGACTATCATGTAGTGATCACGTGACTTAATGGCGCTGATCATGTGACTGATCATGCGCTGATCATGTTTGCTATCATACACTGATCATGTGCCTCTGGAGGCAATAAACAAAGAGCTGAGTAGGCACGAATCAAACAGTCAGCAGGCAATAATCATGGAACTCAGGTGTGAGGAATCATGCTGCTCAGCTGGCAATAATCAAGCAGCTGAGCAGGCAGGAATTGCAGCACAGCTGGCAATTGTCAAGCAGATGACAGGCAGGAATCGTGCAGCTCAGCTGGCAATTGTCAAGCAGATGAGCAGACAGTAATCACGCAGCTCAGCAGGCCCTGATCGCGTGACTGAGCATGCACTGTTCACGTGGCTGATCATACACTGATCACGTGATGATCATGCACTGATCACTGGATATCATGCACTGATCACGTGGCTGATCATACACTGTTCACGTGTCTGACCATGCACTGATCACGTGGCTGATCATACACTGCTCACGTGACTGATCATGCACTGATCACGTGGCTATCATGCACTGATCACGTGGCTGAACATGCACTGATCACGTGGCTGATCATGTCACGTGACATATCATGCACTGATCACGTGGCACTCATGCACTGATCACGTGGCTGATCATACTCTGCTCACTCATACACATCACGTGGCTATCATGCACTGCTCACGTGGCTCGTCATGGAATGATCACGTAGCAACCATATACTGGTCACGTGACTGATCATGCACTGATCACGTAAATGATCATGCACTGTTCACGTGACTGATCATGCTGATCACGTGACTGATCATGCACTGATCACGTGGCTATCATGCACTGCTCACGTGGCTGATCATGCAGCGATCACGTAGCAACCATGTACTGGTCACGTGACTGATCATGCACTGATCACGTAATTGATCATGCACTGATCACGTGGCTCATCATGCACTGATCACGTGGCTGATCATGTATCACGTGACTGATCATGCACTGATCGTGGCTCTCATGCTGATCTGGCTCACGTGGATATCATGCACTGATCACGTGGCTGATCACACTGATCACTGACTGATCATGCACTGATCACGTGGCTATCATGCACTGATCACGTGGCTATCATGCACTGATCACGTGGCTGATCATGCAATGATCACGTAGCTACCATGTACTGGTCACGTGACTGATCATGCACTGAACGCGTAATTGATCATGCACTGATCACGTGGCTGATCATGCACTGATCACGTGGCTGATCATGCACTGATCACGTAACTGATCATGCACTGATCACGTGACTGATCATGCACTGATCACGTGGCTATCATGCACTGATCACGTGGCTGATCATGCACTGATCACGTGCCTGGTCATGCACTGATCACGTGGCTGATCATGCACTGATCACGTGACTGATCATGCACTGATCACGTGTCTGATCATGCACTGATCACGTGGCTATCATGCACTGCTCGCGTGGCTGATCATGCCATGATCACGCGGCTACCATGTACTGGTCACATGACTGATCATGCACTGATCACGTGACTGATCATGCAGTGATCACGTGGCTATCATGCACTACTCACGTGGCTGATCATGCAATGATCATGTAGCTACCATGTACAGGTCACGTGAATGATCATACACCCATCAGGTGACTGATCATGCACTGATCACGTGGCTATCATGCACTGATCACGAGACTGATCATGCACTGATCACGTCTATATCATGCACTGATCACATGACTGCCATGCACTGATCACGTGGATGATCATACACTAATCTTGTGACAGATCATGCACTGATCACGTGGCTGATCATGCACTGATACCGTGACTGAGCATGGACTGATCACATGACTATCATGTAGTGATCACGTGACTTAATGGCGCTGATCATGTGACTGATCATGCGCTGATCATGTTTGCTATCATACACTGATCATGTGCCTCTGGAGGCAATAAACAAAGAGCTGAGTAGGCACGAATCAAACAGTCAGCAGGCAATAATCATGGAACTCAGGTGTGAGGAATCATGCTGCTCAGCTGGCAATAATCAAGCAGCTGAGCAGGCAGGAATTATGCAGCACAGCTGGCAATTGTCAAGCAGATGACAGGCAGGAATCGTGCAGCTCAGCTGGCAATTGTCAAGCAGATGAGCAGACAGTAATCACGCAGCTCAGCAGGCCAGATCACGTGACTGAGCATGCACTGTTCACGTGGCTGATCATACACTGATCACGTGATGATCATGCACTGATCACTTGGATATCATGCACTGATCACGTGGCTGATCATACACTGTTCACGTGTCTGACCATGCACTGATCACGTGGCTGATCATACACTGCTCACGTAACTGATCATGCACTGATCACGTGGCTATCATGCACTGATCACGTGGCTGAACATGCACTGTTCACGTGGCTGATCACACACCTGTCACGTGACATATCATGCACTGATCACGTGGCACTCATGCACTGATCACGTGGCTGATCATACTCTGCTCACGTAACTCATGCACACACATCACGTGGCTATCATGCACTGCTCACGTGGCTGGTCATGGAATGATCACGTAGCAACCATATACTGGTCACGTGACTGATCATGCAAAGATCACGTAAATGATCATCACTGTTCACGTGACTGATCATGTACTGATCACGTGACTGATCATGCACTGATCACGTGGCTATCATGCTCTGCTCACGTGGCTGATCATGCAACGATCACGTAGCAACCATGTACTGGTCACGTGACTGATCATGCACTGATCACGTAATTGATCCTGCACTGATCACGTGGCTCATCATGCACTGATCACGTGGCTGATCACACATGTATCACGTGACTGATCATGCACTGATCACGTGGCTCTCATGCACTGATCACGTGGCTGTCATGCACTGATCACGTGGATATCATGCACTGATCACGTGGCTGATCACACACGTATCACATGACTGATCATGCACTGATCACGTGGCTATCATGCACTGATCACGTGGCTATCATGCACTGATCACGTGGCTGATCATGCACTGATCACGTAGCTACCATGTACTGGTCACGTGACTGATCATGCACTGATCACGTAATTGATCATGCACTGATCATGTGGCTGATGCACTGATCATGGCTGATCATGCACTGATCACGTAACTGATCATGCACTGATCACGTGACTGATCATGCACTGATCACGTGGCTATCATGCACTGATCACTTGGCTGACATACACTGATCGTGCCTGGTCATGCACTGATCACGTGGCTGATCATGCACTGATCACGTGACTGATCATGCACTGATCACGTGTCTGATCATGCACTGATCACGTGGCTATCATGCACTGCTCACGTGGCTGATCATGCATGATCACGCAGCTACCATGTACTGGTCACATGACTGATCATGCACTGATCACGTGACTGATCATGCACTGATCACGTGGCTATCATGCACTACTCACGTGGCTGATCATGCAATGATCATGTAGCTACCATGTACAGGTCACGTGAATGATCATACACCCATCAGGTGACTGATCATGCACTGATCACGTGGCTATCATGCACTGATCACGAGACTGATCATGCACTGTTCGCGTCTATATCATGCACTGATCACATGACTGCCCATGCACTGATCACGTGGATGATCATACACTAATCTTGTGACAGATCATGCACTGATCACGTGGCTGATCATGCACTGATACCGTGACTGAGCATGGACTGATCACATGACTATCATGTAGTGATCACGTGACTTAATGGCGCTGATCATGTGACTGATCATGCGCTGATCATGTTTGCTATCATACACTGATCATGTGCCTCTGGAGGCAATAAACAAAGAGCTGAGTAGGCACGAATCAAACAGTCAGCAGGCAATAATCATGGAACTCAGTGTGAGGAATCATGCTGCTCAGCTGGCAATAATCAAGCAGCTGAGCAGGCAGGAATTACGCAGCACAGCTGGCAATTGTCAAGCAGATGACAGGCAGGAATCGTGCAGCTCAGCTGGCAATTGTCAAGCAGATGAGCAGACAGTAATCACGCAGCTCAGCAGGCCCAGATCACGTGACTGAGCATGCACTGTTCGCGTGGCTGATCATACACTGATCACGTGATGATCATGCACTGATCACGGATATCATGCACTGATCACGTGGCTGATCATACACTGTTCACGTGTCTGATCATGCACTGATCACGTGGCTATCATGCACTGATCACGTGGCTGAACATGCACTGTTCACGTGGCTGATCACACACCTGTCACGTGACATATCATGCACTGATCACGTGGCATCATGCACTGATCACGTGGCTGATCATACTCTGCTCACGTAACTCATGCACACATCACGTGGCTATCATGCACTGCTCACGTGGCTCGTCATGGAATGATCACGTAGCAACCATATACTGGTCACGTGACTGATCATGCAAGATCACGTAAATGATCATGCACTGTTCACGTGACTGATCATGTACTGATCACGTGACTGATCATGCACTGATCACGTGGCTATCATGCACTGCTCACGTGGCTGATCATGCAACGATCACGTGCCATGTACTGGTCACGTGACTGATCATGCACTGATCACGTAATTGATCATGCACTGATCACGTGGCTCATCATGCACTGATCACGTGGCTGATCACACATGTATCACGTGACTGATCATGCACTGATCACGTGGCTCTCATGCACTGATCACGTGGCTGTCATGCACTGATCACGTGGATATCATGCACTGATCACGTGGCTGATCACGTATCACATGACTGATCATGCACTGATCATGGCTATCATGCACTGATCACGTGGCACTGATCATGCACATGAATCACATAGCTACCATGTACTGGTCACGTGACTGATCATGCACTGATCACGTAATTGATCATGCACTGATCACGTGGCTGATCATGCACTGATCACTGATCATCACTGATCACATGACTGATCATGCACTGATCACGTGACTGATCATGCACTGATCACGTGGCTATCATGCACTGATCACGTGGCTGATCATGCACTGATCACGTGGCTGATCATGCACTGATCACGTGCTGATCATGCACTGATCACGTGCTGATCATGCACTGATCACGTGGCTGATCATGCATGATCTGACTCACATGATCATGCACTGATCACGTGACTGATCATGCACTGATCACGTGGCTATCATGCACTACTCACGTGGCTGATCATGCAATGATCATGTAGCTACCATGTACAGGTCACGTGAATGATCATACACCCATCAGGTGACTGATCATGCACTGATCACGTGGCTATCATGCACTGATCACGAGACTGATCATGCACTGTTCACTCTATATCATGCACTGATCACATGACTGCCCGTGCACTGATCACGTGGATG
This sequence comes from Bos javanicus, assembly GCF_032452875.1. Taxonomy (NCBI): domain Eukaryota; kingdom Metazoa; phylum Chordata; class Mammalia; order Artiodactyla; family Bovidae; genus Bos; species Bos javanicus. The sequence continues at coordinate 53,308 of NW_026894837.1, forward strand.
ATCATACACTAATCTTGTGACAGATCATGCACTGATCACGTGGCTGATCATGCACTGATACCGTGACTGAGCATGGACTGATCACATGACTATCATGTAGTGATCACGTGACTTAATGGCGCTGATGTGACTGATCATGCGCTGATCATGTTTGCTATCATACTGATCATGTGCCTCTGGAGGCAATAAACAAAGAGCTGAGTAGGCACGAATCAAACAGTCAGCAGGCAATAATCATGGAACTCAGGTGTGAGGAATCATGCTGCTCAGCTGGCAATAATCAAGCAGCTGAGCAGGCAGGAATTATGCAGCACAGCTGGCAATTGTCAAGCAGATGACAGGCAGGAATCGTGCAGCTCAGCTGGCAATTCAAGCAGATGAGCAGACAGTAATCACGCAGCTCAGCAGGCCCAGATCACGTGACTGAGCATGCACTGTTCACGTGGCTGATCATACACTGATCACGTGATGATCATGCACTGATCACTTGGATATCATGCACTGATCACGTGGCTGATCATACACTGTTCACGTGTCTGACCATGCACTGATCACGTGGCTGATCATACACTGCTCACGTAACTGATCATGCACTGATCACGTGGCTATCATGCACTGATCACGTGGCTGAACATGCACTGTTCACGTGGCTGATCACACACCTGTCACGTGACATATCATGCACTGATCACGTGGCACTCATGCACTGATCACGTGGCTGATCATACTCTGCTCACGTAACTCATGCACACATCACGTGGCTATCATGCACTGCTCACGTGGCTCGTCATGGAATGATCACGTAGCTACCATATACTGGTCACGTGACTGATCATGCAAGATCACGTAAATGATCATGCACTGTTCACGTGACTGATCATGTACTGATCACGTGACTGATCATGCACTGACCACGTGGCTATCATGCTCTGCTCACGTGGCTGATCATGCACGATCACGTCAACCATGTACTGGTCACTGACTGACATGCACTGATCATGGTGATGCACTGATCACGTGGCTCATCATGCACTGATCACGTGGCTGATCACACATGTATCACGTGACTGATCATGCACTGATCACGTGGCTCTCATGCACTGATCACGTGGCTGTCATGCACTGATCACGTGGATATCATGCACTGATCATGTGGCTGATCACACATGTATCACATGACTGATCATGCACTGATCACGTGGCTATCATGCACTGATCACGTGGCTATCATGCACTGATCACGTGGCTTATCAGGCAATGATCACGTAGCTACCATGTACTGGTCACGTAACTGATCATGCACTGATCACGTAATTGATCATGCACTGATCATGTGGCTGATCATGCACTGATCACGTGGCTGATCATGCACTGATCACGTAACTGATCATGCACTGATCACGTGACTGATCATGCACTGATCGTGGCTATCATGCACTGATCACGTGGCTGATCACACTGATCACGTGCCTGGTCATGCACTGATCACGTGGCTGATCATGCACTGATCATGACTGATCATGCACTGATCACGTGTCTGATCATGCACTGATCACGTGGCTATCATGCACTGCTCACGTGGCTGATCATGCCATGATCACGCAGCTACCATGTACTGGTCACATGACTGATCATGCACTGATCACGTGACTGATCGTGCAGTGATCACGTGGCTATCATGCACTATCACGTGGCTGATCATGCAATGATCATGCAGCTACCATGTACAGGTCACGTGAATGATCATACACCCATCAGGTGACTGATCATGCACTGATCACGTGGCTATCATGCACTGATCACGGACTGATCATGCACTGATCACGTCTATATCATGCACTGATCACATGACTGCCGTGCACTGATCACGTGGATGATCATACACTAATCTTGTGACAGATCATGCACTGATCACGTGGCTGATCATGCACTGATACCGTGACTGAGCATGGACTGATCACATGACTATCATGTAGTGATCACGTGACTTAATGGCGCTGATCATGTGACTGATCATGCGCTGATCATGTTTGCTATCATACACTGATCATGTGCCTCTGGAGGCAATAAACAAAGAGCTGAGTAGGCACGAATCAAACAGTCAGCAGGCAATAATCATGGAACTCAGGTGTGAGGAATCATGCTGCTCAGCTGGCAATAATCAAGCAGCTGAGCAGGCAGGAATTACGCAGCACAGCTGGCAATTGTCAAGCAGATGACAGGCAGGAATCGTGCAGCTCAGCTGGCAATTGTCAAGCAGATGAGCAGACAGTAATCACGCAGCTCAGCAGGCCCAGATCACGTGACTGAGCATGCACTGTTCACGTGGCTGATCATACACTGATCACGTGATGATCATGCACTGATCACTTGGATATCATGCACTGATCACGTGGCTGATCATACACTGTTCACGTGTCTGACCATGCACTGATCACGTGGCTGATCATACACTGCTCACGTAACTGATCATGCACTGATCACGTGGCTATCATGCACTGATCACGTGGCTGAACATGCACTGTTCACGTGGCTGATCACACACCTGTCACGTGACATATCATGCACTGATCACGTGGCACTCATGCACTGATCACGTGGCTGATCATACTCTGCTCACGTAACTCATGCACACATCACGTGGCTATCATGCACTGCTCACGTGGCTCGTCATGGAATGATCACGTAGCAACCATATACTGGTCACGTGACTGATCATGCAAGATCACGTAAATGATCATGCACTGTTCACGTGACTGATCATGTACTGATCACGTGACTGATCATGCACTGATCACGTGGCTATCATGCACTGCTCACGTGGCTGATCATGCAACGATCACGTAGCAACCATGTACTGGTCGCGTGACTGATCATGCACTGATCACGTAATTGATCCTGCACTGATCACGTGGCTCATCATGCACTGATCACGTGGCTGATCACACATGTATCACGTGACTGATCATGCACTGATCACGTGGCTCTCATGCACTGATCACGTGGCTGTCATGCACTGATCACGTGGATATCATGCACTGATCACGTGGCTGATCACACACGTATCACATGACTGATCATGCACTGATCACGTGGCTATCATGCACTGATCACGTGGCTATCATGCACTGATCACTTGGCTGATCAGGCAATGATCGCGTGCTACCATGTACTGGTCACGTGACTGATCATGCACTGATCACGTAATTGATCATGCACTGATCATGTGGCTGATCATGCACTGATCACGTGGCTGATCATGCACTGATCACATAACTGATCATGCACTGATCACGTGACTGATCATGCACTGATCACGTGGCTATCATGCACTGATCACTTGGCTGGACATACACTGATCACGTGCTGATCATGCACTGATCACGTGGCTGATCATGCACTGATCACGTGACTGATCATGCACTGATCACGTGTCTGATCATGCACTGATCACGTGGCTATCATGCACTGCTCACGTGGCTGATCATGCATGATCACGCAGCTACCATGTACTGGTCACATGACTGATCATGCACTGATCACGTGACTGATCATGCAGTGATCACGTGGCTATCATGAACTACTCACGTGGCTGATCATGCAATGATCATGTGGCTACCATGTACAGGTCACGTGAATGATCATACACCCATCAGGTGACTGATCATGCACTGATCACGTGGCTATCATGCACTGATCACGAGACTGATCATGCACTGTTCACGTCTATATCATGCACTGATCACATGACTGCCCGTGCACTGATCACGTGGATGATCATACACTAATCTTGTGACAGATCATGCACTGATCACGTGGCTGATCATGCACTGATACCGTGACTGAGCATGGACTGATCACATGACTATCATGTAGTGATCACGTGACATTAATGGCGCTGATCATGTGACTGATCATGCGCTGATCATGTTTGCTATCATACACTGATCATGTGCCTCTGGAGGCAATAAACAAAGAGCTGAGTAGGCGCGAATCAAACAGTCAGCAGGCAATAATCATGGAACTCAGGTGTGAGGAATCATGCTGCTCAGCTAGCAATAATCAAGCAGCTGAGCAGGCAGGAATTGCGCAGCACAGCTGGCAATTGTCAAGCAGATGACAGGCAGGAATCGTGCAGCTCAGCTGGCAATTGTCAAGCGGATGAGCAGACAGTAATCACGCAGCTCAGCGGGCCCAGATCACGTGACTGAGCATGCACTGTTCACGTGGCTGATCATACACTGATCACGTGATGATCATGCACTGATCACGGATATCATGCACTGATCACGTGGCTGATCATACACATTCGCGTGTCTGACCATGCACTGATCGCGTGGCTATCATGCACTGATCACGTGGCTGAACATGCACTGTTCACGTGGCTGATCACACCTGTCACGTGACATATCATTCACTGATCACGTGGCACTCATGCACTGATCACGTGGCTGATCATACTCTGCTCGCGTAACTCATGCACACATCCGTGGCTATCATGCACTGCTCACGTGGCTCATCATGGAATGATCACGTAGCCATATACTGGTAACGTGACTGATCATGCACAGATCACGTAAATGATCATGCACTGTTCGCGTGACTGATCATGTACTGATCACGTGACTGATCATGCACTGATGGCTATCATGCTCTGCTCACGTGGCTGATCATACAACGATCTGCCCATGTACTGGTCACGTGACTGATCATGCACTGATCGCGTAATTGATCCTGCACTGATCACGTGGCTCATCATGCACTGATCACGTGGCTGATCACCCATGTATCACGTGACTGATCATGCACTGATCCCGTGGCTCTCATGCACTGATCACGTGGCTGTCATGCACTGATCACGTGGATATCATGCACTGATCATGTGGCTGATCACACCGTATCACATGACTGATCATGCACTGATCACGTGGCTATCATGCACTGATCACGTGGCTATCATACACTGATCACGTGGCTATCAGGCAATGATCACATGTACTGATCACATCATGCTGATGAGTCATGCACTGATCATGTGGCTGATCATGCACTGATCACGTGGCTGATCATACACTGATCCCTGATCATGCACTGATCACGTGGCTGATCATGCACTGATCGCGTGCTATCATGCACTGATCACGTGGCTGATCACACTGATCACGTGCCTGGTCATGCACTGATCACGTGTCTGATCATGCACTGATCACGTGGCTATCATGCACTGCTCACGTGGCTGATCATGCCATGATCTGTACTGGTCACATGACTGATCATGCACTGATCACGTGACTGATCATGCAGTGATCACGTGGCTATCATGAACTACTCACGTGGCTGATCATGCAATGATCATGTGGCTACCATGTACAGGTCACGTGAATGATCATACACCCATCAGGTGACTGATCATGCACTGATCACGTGGCTATCATGCACGGATCACGAGACTGATCATGCACTGTTCACGTCTATATCATGCACTGATCACATGACTGCCCGTGCACTGATCACGTGGATGATCATACACTAATCTTGTGACAGATCATGCACTGATCACGTGGCTGATCATGCACTGATACCGTGACTGAGCATGGACTGATCACATGACTATCATGTAGTGATCACGTGACTTAATGGCGCTGATCATGTGACTGATCATGCGCTGATCATGTTTGCTATCATACACTGATCATGTGCCTCTGGAAACAATAAACAAAGAGCTGAGTAGGCACGAATCAAACAGTCAGCAGGCAATAATCATGGAACTCAGGTGTGAGGAATCATGCTGCTCAGCTGGCAATAATCAAGCAGCTGAGCAGGCAGGAATTACGCAGCACAGCTGGCAATTATCAAACAGATGACAGGCGGGAATCGTGCAGCTCAGCTGGCAATTGTCAAGCAGATGAGCAGACAGTAATCACGCAGCTCAGCAGGCCCAGATCGCGTGACTGAGCATGCACTGTTCACGTGGCTGATCATACACTGATCACGTGATGATCATGCACTGATCACTTGGATATCATGCACTGATCGCGTGGCTGATCATACACTGTTCACGTGTCTGACCATGCACTGATCGCGTGGCTGATCATGCACTGCTCACGTAGCTGATCATGCACTGATCGCGTGGCTATCATGCACTGATCGCGTGGCTGAACATGCACTGTTCACGTGGCTGATCACACACCTGTCACGTGACATATCATGCACTGATCACGTGGCACTCATGCACTGATCGCGTGGCTGATCATACTCTGCTCACGTAACTCATGCACATCACGTGGCTATCATGCACTGCTCGCGTGGCTCGTCATGGAATGATCACGTAGCAACCATATACTGGTAGCGTGACTGATCATGCAAAGATCGCGTAAATGATCATGCACTGTTCACGTGACTGATCATGTACTGATCACGTGACTGATCATGCACTGACCACGTGGCTATCATGCTCTGCTCACGTGGCTGATCATGCAACGATCGCGTAGCAACCATGTACTGGTCACGTGACTGATCATGCACTGATCGCGTAATTGATCCTGCACTGATCACGTGGCTCATCATGCACTGATCACGTGGCTGATCACACATGTATCACGTGACTGATCATGCACTGATCCCGTGGCTCTCATGCACTGATCACGTGGCTGTCATGCACTGATCACGTGGATATCATGCACTGATCATGTGGCTGATCACACACGTATCACATGACTGATCATGCACTGATCGCGTGGCTATCATGCACTGATCACGTGGCTATCATGCACTGATCACGTGGCTGATCAGGCAATGATCACGTGGCTACCATGTACTGGTCACGTAACTGATCATGCACTGAGCGCGTAATTGATCATGCACTGATCATGTGGCTGATCATGCACTGATCGCGTGGCTGATCATACACTGATCACGTAACTGATCATGCACTGATCACGTGGCTGATCATGCACTGATCGTGGCTATCATGCACTGATCACTTGGCTGGACATACACTGATCACGTGCCTGGTCATGCACTGATCACGTGGCTGATCATGCACTGATCGCGTGACTGATCATGCACTGATCTCGTGTCTGATCATGCACTGATCACGTGGCTCTCATGCACTGCTCACGTGGCTGATCATGCCATGATCGCAGCTACCATGTACTGGTCACATGACTGATCATGCACTGATCACGTGACTGATCATGCAGTGATCACGTGGCTATCATGAACTACTCACGTGGCTGATCATGCAATGATCATGTAGCTACCATGTACGGGTCACGTGAATGATCATACACCCATCAGGTGACTGATCATGCACTGATCACGTGGCTATCATGCACGGATCACGAGACTGATCATGCACTGTTCCCATCTATATCATGCACTGATCACATGACTGCCGTGCACTGATCGCGTGGATGATCATACACTAATCTTGTGACAGATCATGCACTGATCACGTGGCTGATCATGCACTGATCGTGACTGAGCATGGACTGATCGCATGACTATCATGTAGTGATCACGTGACTTAATGGCGCTGATCATGTGACTGATCATGCGCTGATCATGTTTGCTATCATACACTGATCATGTGCCTCTGGAGGCAATAAACAAAGAGCTGAGTAGGCACGAATCAAACAGTCAGCAGGCAATAATCATGGAACTCAGGTGTGAGGAATCATGCTGCTCAGCTGGCAATAATCAAACAGCTGAGCAGGCAGGAATTACACAGCACAGCTGGCAATTATCAAGCAGATGACAGGCAGGAATCGTGCAGCTCAGCTGGCAATTGTCAAGCAGATGAGCAGACAGTAATCACGCAGCTCAGCAGGCCCAGATCACGTGACTGAGCATGCACTGTTCACGTGGCTGATCATACACTGATCGCGTGATCATGCACTGATCACTTGGATATCATGCACTGATCACGTGGCTGATCATACACTGTTCGCGTGTCTGACCATGCACTGATCACGTGGCTGATCACTGCTCACGTAACTGATCATGCACTGATCACGTGGCTATCATGCACTGATCACGTGGCTGAACATGCACTGTTCACGTGGCTGATCACACACCTGTCACGTGACATATCATGCACTGATCGCGTGGCACTCATGCACTGATCGCGTGGCTGATCATACTCTGCTCACGTAACTCATGCACATCACGTGGCTATCATGCACTGCTCACGTGGCTCGTCATGGAATGATCACGTAGCAACCATATACTGGTAGCGTGACTGATCATGCAAAGATCGCGTCGTGATCATGCACTGTTCACGTGACTGATCATGTACTGATCACGTGACTGATCATGCACTGACCGCGTGGCTATCATGCTCTGCTCACGTGGCTGATCATGCAGCGATCGCGTGCAACCATGTACTGGTCACGTGACTGATCATGCACTGATCACGTAATTGATCCTGCACTGATCACGTGGCTCATCATGCACTGATCACGTGGCTGATCACACTGTATCACGTGACTGATCATGCACTGATCCCATGGCTCTCATGCACTGATCACGTGGCTGTCATGCACTGATCACGTGGATATCATGCACTGATCATGTGGCTGATCACACACGTATCACATGACTGATCATGCACTGATCGCGTGGCTATCATGCACTGATCGCGTGGCTATCATGCACTGATCACGTGGCTGATCAGGCAATGATCGCATGCTACATGTACTGGTCACGTGACTGATCATGCACTGATCACGTAAGTGATCATGCACTGATCATGTGGCTGATCATGCACTGATCGCGTGGCTGATCATACACTGATCACATAACTGATCGTGCACTGATCACGTGACTGATCATGCACTGATCACGTGGCTATCATGCACTGATCGCTTGGCTGGACATACACTGATCACGTGACTGGTCATGCACTGATCACGTGGCTGATCATGCACTGATCACGTGGCTATCATGCACTGCTCACGTGGCTGATCATGCCATGATCACGCAGCTACCATGTACTGGTCACATGACTGATGATGCACTGATCACGTGACTGATCATGCAGTGATCACGTGGCTATCATGAACTACTCGTGGCTGATCATGCAATGATCATGTACTACATGTACAGGTCACGTGAATGATCATGCAATCAGGTGACTGATCATGCACTGATCACGTGGCTATCATGCACGGATCACGAGACTGATCATGCACTGTTCGCGTCTATATCATGCACTGATCACATGACTGCCCGTGCACTGATCACGTGGATGATCATACACTAATCTTGTGACAGATCATGCACTGATCACGTGGCTGATCATGCACTGATACCGTGACTGAGCATGGACTGATCACATGACTATCATGTAGTGATCACGTGACTTAATGGCGCTTATCATGTGACTGATCATGCGCTGATCATGTTTGCTATCATACACTGATCATGTGCCTCTGGAGGCAATAAACAAAGAGCTGAGTAGGCACGAATCAAACAGTCAGCAGGCAATAATCATGGAACTCAGGTGAGAGGAATCATGCTGCTCAGCTGGCAATAATCAAGCAGCTGAACAGGCAGGAATTATGCAGCACAGCTGGCAATTATCAAGCAGATGACAGGCAGGAATGTGCAGCTCAGCTGGCAATTGTCAAGCAGATGAGCAGACAGTAATCACGCAGCTCAGCAGGCCCAGATCACGTGACTGAGCATGCACTGTTCACGTGGCTGATCATACACTGATCGCGTGATGATCATGCACTGATCACTTGGATATCATGCACTGATCACGTGGCTGATCATACACTGTTCACGTGTCTGACCATGCACTGATCACGTGGCTGATCATACACTGCTCGCGTAACTGATCATGCACTGATCACGTGGCTATCATGCACTGATCACGTGGCTGAACATGCACTGTTCACGTGGCTGATCACACACTGTCACGTGACATATCATGCACTGATCACGTGGCACTCACTGATCACGTGGCTGATCATACTCTGCTCACGTAACTCATGCACACATCACGTGGCTATCATGCACTGCTCACGTGGCTCGTCATGGAATGATCGTAGCAACCATATACTGGTACGTGACTGATCATGCAAAGATCGCGTAAATGATCATGCACTGTTCACGTGACTGATCATGTGCTGATCACGTGACTGATCATGCACTGACCACGTGGCTATCATGCTCTGCTCGCGTGGCTGATCATGCAACGATCACGTAGCAACCATGTACTGGTCACGTGACTGATCATGCACTGATCACGTAATTGATCCTGCACTGATCACGTGGCTCATCATGCACTGATCACGTGGCTGATCACACAGTATCACGTGACTGATCATGCACTGATCCCGTGGCTCTCATGCACTGATCGCGTGGCTGTCATGCACTGATCGTGGATATCATGCACTGATCATGTGGCTGATCCACCGTATCGCATGACTGATCATGCACTGATCACGTGGCTATCATGCACTGATCACGTGGCTATCATGCACTGATCACGTGGCTTATCAGGCAATGATCACGTGCTACCATGTACTGGTCACGTAACTGATCATGCACTGAGCACGCGTGATTGATCATGCACTGATCATGTGGCTGATCATGCACTGATCACGTGGCTGATCATACACTGATCACATAACTGATCATGCACTGATCACGTGACTGATCATGCACTGATCACGTGGCTACTATCATGCACTGATCACTTGGCTGGATCATACACTGATCACGTGCCTGGTCATGCACTGATCACGTGGCTGATCATGCACTGATCACGTGACTGATCATGCACTGATCTCGTGTCTGATCATGCACTGATCACGTGGCTATCATGCACTGCTCACGTGGCTGATCATGCCATGATCACGCAGCTACCATGTACTGGTCACATGACTGATCATGCACTGATCACGTGACTGATCATGCAGTGATCACGTGGCTATCATGAACTACTCACGTGGCTGATCATGCAATGATCATGTAGCTACCATGTACAGGTCACGTGAATGATCATACACCCATCAGGTGACTGATCATGCACTGATCACGTGGCTATCATGCACGGATCCCGAGACTGATCATGCACTGTTCACGTCTATATCATGCACTGATCACATGATGCCCGTGCACTGATCACGTGGATGATCATACACTAATCTTGTGACAGATCATGCACTGATCACGTGGCTGATCATGCACTGATACCGTGACTGAGCATGGACTGATCACATGACTATCATGTAGTGATCACGTGACTTAATGGCGCTGATCATGTGACTGATCATGCGCTGATCATGTTTGCTATCATACACTGATCATGTGCCTCTGGAGGCAATAAACAAAGAGCTGAGTAGGCACGAATCAAACAGTCAGCAGGCAATAATCATGGAACTCAGGTGTGAGGAATCATGCTGCTCAGCTGGCAATAATCAAGCAGCTGAGCAGGCAGGAATTACGCAGCACAGCTGGCAATTGTCAAGCAGATGACAGGCAGGAATCGTGCAGCTCAGCTGGCAATTGTCAAGCAGATGAGCAGACAGTAATCACGCGGCTCAGCAGGCCCAGATCACGTGACTGAGCATGCACTGTTCGCGTGGCTGATCATACACTGATCACGTGATGATCATGCACTGATCACTTGGATATCATGCACTGATCACGTGGCTGATCATACACTGTTCGCGTGTCTGACCATGCACTGATCACGTGGCTGATCATACACTGCTCACGTAACTGATCATGCACTGATCACGTGGCTATCATGCACTGATCACGTGGCTGAACATGCACTGTTCGCGTGGCTGATCACACACCTGTCACGTGACATATCATGCACTGATCACGTGGCACTCATGCACTGATCACGTGGCTGATCATACTCTGCTCGCGTAACTCATGCACACATCGCGTGGCTATCATGCACTGCTCCCGTGGCTCGTCATGGAATGATCGCGTAGCAACCATATACTGGTAACGTGACTGATCATGCAAAGATCACGTAAATGATCATGCACTGTTCACGTGACTGATCATGTACTGATCACGTGACTGATCATGCACTGACCGCGTGGCTATCATGCTCTGCTCGCGTGGCTGATCATGCAACGATCGCATTAGCTGTACTGGTCACGTGACTGATCATGCACTGATCACGTAATTGATCCTGCACTGATCACGTGGCTCATCATGCACTGATCGCGTGGCTGATCACACATGTATCACGTGACTGATCATGCACTGATCCCGTGGCTCTCATGCACTGATCGCGTGGCTGTCATGCACTGATCGCGTGGATATCATGCACTGATCATGTGGCTGATCACCTGCGTATCACGTGACTGATCATGCACTGATCACGTGGCTATCATGCACTGATCACGTGGCTATCATGCACTGATCGCGTGGCTTATCAGGCAATGATCGCGTGGCTACCATGTACTGGTCACGTGACTGATCATGCACTGAGCGCGTAATTGATCATGCACTGATCATGTGGCTGATCATGCACTGATGTGGCTGATCCATACCTACTGATCACATAACTGATCATGCACTGATCACGTGACTGATCATGCACTGATCGCGTGGCTATCATGCACTGATCACTTGGCTGATCATACACTGATCACGTGCCTGGTCATGCACTGATCACGTGGCTGATCATGCACTGATCACGTGACTGATCATGCACTGATCTCGTGTCTGATCATGCACTGATCACGTGGCTATCATGCACTGCTCACGTGGCTGATCATGCCATGATCACGCAGCTACCATGTACTGGTCACATGACTGATCATGCACTGATCGCGTGACTGATCATGCAGTGATCACGTGGCTATCATGAACTACTCACGTGGCTGATCATGCAATGATCATGTAGCTACCATGTGCAGGTCACGTGAATGATCATACACCCATCAGGTGACTGATCATGCACTGATCGCGTGGCTATCATGCACTGATCACGAGACTGATCATGCACTGTTCACGTCTATATCATGCACTGATCACATGACTGCCGTGCACTGATCACGTGGATGATCATACACTAATCTTGTGACAGATCATGCACTGATCACGTGGCTGATCATGCACTGATACCGTGACTGAGCATGGACTGATCACATGACTATCATGTAGTGATCACGTGACTTAATGGCGCTGATCATGTGACTGATCATGCGCTGATCATGTTTGCTATCATACACTGATCATGTGCCTCTAGCGGCAATAAACAAAGAGCTGAGTGGCGGATCAACAGTCAGCAGGCAATAATCATGGAACCCAGGTGTGAGGAATCATGCTGCTCAGCTGGCAATAATCAAGCAGCTGAACAGGCAGAGATTACGCAGGCAGCTGGCAATTGTCAAGCAGATGACGGGCAGGAATCGTGCAGCTCAGCTGGCAATTGTCAAGCAGATGAGCAGACAGTAATCACGCAGCTCAGCAGGCCCAGATCACGTGACTGAGCATGCACTGTTCACGTGGCTGATCATACACTGATCACGTGATGATCATGCTGATCACTTGGATATCATGCACTGATCACGTGGCTGATCATACACTGTTCACGTGTCTGATCATGCACTGATCGTGGCTATCATGCACTGATCCCGTGGCTGAACATGCACTGTTTCGTGGCTGATCACACACCGTCACGTGACATATCATGCACTGATCGCGTGGCACTCATGCACTGATCACGTGGCTGATCATACTCTGCTCATAACTCATGCACACATCCACGTGGCTATCATGCACTGCTCACGTGGCTCGTCATGGAATGATCGCGTACAACCATATACTGGCACCGTGACTGATCATGAGCTGCGTAAATGATCATGCACTTTCACGTGACTGATCATGTACTGATCGTGACTGATCATGCACTGACCACGTGGCTATCATGCTCTGCTCGCGTGGCTGATCATGCAACGATCGCAGCGACCATGTACTAGTCACGTGACTGATCATGCACTGATCGCGTAATTGATCCTGCACTGATCACGTGGCTCATCATGCACTGATCACGTGGCTGATCACACATGTATCACGTGACTGATCATGCACTGATCAGTCACGTGAGCTCTCATGCACTGATCACGCTGTCATGCACTGATCACGTGGATATCATGCACTGATCGTGGCTGATCGCACAGTATCACGCGACTGATCATGCACTGATCACGTGGCATCATCAGACTGATCAGTGGCTATCATGCACTGATCACGTGGCTGATCAGGCAATGATCACATGGCTTCCATGCTAGTCCCGTATGACTGAGTCATGCACTGAGCGTAATTGATCAGCACTGATCGTGGCTGATCATGCACTGATCACGTGGCTGATCATACACTGATCACATAACTGATCATGCACTGATCACGTGGCTGATCATGCACTGATCCGTGGCTATCTCATGCACTGATCACTTGGCTGGACGCACTGATCACGTGACTGATCATGCAGTCCAGACGATGTCTGATCATGCACTGATCACGTGGCTATCATGCACTGCTCACGTGGCTGATCATGCCATGATCACGCGGCTACCATGTATGCATGCTGATCATGCACTGATCACGTGACTGATCACGTGCAGTGATCGCGTCGGCTCATCGCTCTGAACTATCACGTGGCTGATCATGCAATGATCATGTAGCTGCAATGCAGGTCACGTGAATGATCACACCCATCAGGTGACTGATCATGCACTGATCACGTGGCTATCATGCACTGATCACTGAGACTGATCATGCACTGTTCACGTCTATATCATGCACTGATCACATGACTGCCGTGCACTGATCACGTGGATGATCATACACTAATCTTGTGACAGATCATGCACTGATCGCGTGGCTGATCATGCACTGATGCCGTGACTGAGCATGGACTGATCACATGACTATCATGTAGTGATCACGTGACTTAATGGCGCTGATCATGTGACTGATCATGCGCTGATCATGTTTGCTATCATACACTGATCATGTGCCTCTGGAGGCAATAAACAAAGAGCTGAGTAGGCACGAATCAAACAGTCAGCAGGCAATAATCATGGAACTCAGGTGTGAGGAATCATGCTGCTCAGCTGGCAATAATCAAGCAGCTGAACAGGCAGGAATTACGCAGCACAGCTGGCAATTGTCAAGCAGATGACAGGCAGGAATCGTGCAGCTCAGCTGGCATTGTCAAGCAGATGAGCAGACAGTAATCACGCAGCTCAGCAGGCCCAGATCGCGTGACTGAGCATGCACTGTTCACGTGGCTGATCCTACACTGATCACGTGATTGATCATGCACTGATCACTTGGATATCATGCACTGATCGCGTGGCTGATCATACACTGTTCGCGTGTCTGACCATGCACTGATCACGTGGCTGATCATACACTGCTCACGTAACTGATCATGCACTGATCACGTGGCTATCATGCACTGATCACGTGGCTGAACATGCACTGATTCACGTGGCTGATCACACACCTGTCACGTGACATATCATGCACTGATCACGTGGCACTCGTGCACTGATCACGTGGCTGATCATACTCATGCATTAACTCATGCACACATCAGTGGCTATCATACGCACTGCTCACGTGGCTGCGTCGCCATGGAATGATCTGCGGTAGCAACCATATACTGTGCGTGACTGATCACATGCAGATCACGTAAATGATCATGCACTGTTCACGTGACTGATCATGTACTGATCGCGTGACTGATCATGCACTGACCGCGTGGCTATCATGCTCTGCTCACGTGGCTGATCAGGCACGATCACGTGCAACCATGTGCTGGTCACGTGACTGATCGTACTGATCGTAATTGATCCTGCACTGATCACGTGGCTCATCATGCACTGATCACGGCTGATCTACACATATCACGTGACTGATCATGCACTGATCACGTGGCTCTCATGCACTGATCGCGTGGCTGTCATGCACTGATCGCGTGGCTATCATGCACTGATCATGGCTGATCACACACGTATCACATGACTGATCATGCACTGATCACGTGGCTATCATGCACTGATCGCGTGGCTATCATGCACTGATCATGGCTTATCAGGCAATGATCACGTGGCTACCATGTACTGGTCACGTGACTGATCATGCACTGGCGCGTGATTGATCATGCACTGATCGTGTGGCTGATCATGCACTGATCCGTGGCTGATCCTGCACTGATCCATGGCTGATCATGCACTGATCATGGCTGATCACTGGCTGATCATTGATCTGGCTGATCATGCGCTGGTCACGTGGCTGGATCATGTTCGATCGGTACTGATGGCACTGCTGATCGCGTGCCTGGTCATGCACTGATCGCGTGCTGATCATAGCGATCATCGCGTGTCTGATCATGCACTGATCACGTGGCTGATCATGCACTGATCACGTGGCTGATCTTCATGCCATGATCACAGCTACCATGTACTGGTCACATGACTGATCATGCACGCTGATCACGTGACTGATCATGCAGTGATCACGTGGCTATCATGAACTACTCACGTGGCTGATCATGCAATGATCATGTAGCTACCATGTACAGGTCGTGAATGATCATACACCCATCAGGTGACTGATCATGCACTGATCACGTGGCTATCATGATGATCACGAGACTGTCATGCACGCTGTTCACGTCTATATCATGCACTGATCACATGACTGCCGTGCACTGATCCGTGGATGATCATGCACTTCAATCTTGTGACAGATCATGCACTGATCACGTGGCTGATCATGCACTGATCACCGTGACTGAGCATGGACTGATCACATGACTATCATGTAGTGATCACGTGACTTAATGCGCTGATCATGTGACTGATCATGCGCTGATCATGTTTGCTATCATACACTGATCATGTGCTCTGGAGGCAATAAACAAAGAGCTGAGATGACGCGATCAAACAGTCAGCAGGCAATAATCATGGAACTCAGGTGTGAGGATCATGCTGCACTCATTCAGCAATAATCAAGCACTGAGCAGGCAGGAATTGCTGCAGCGTGGCTGGCGTTGGCAAGCAGATGACAGGCAGGA
>NW_026894838.1:0-69956 GCF_032452875.1 Bos javanicus
GATCACGTGACTGATCATGCACTGTTCACGTGGCTGATCATACACTGATCACGTGATGATCATGCACTGATCACGTGGCTATCATGCTGATCGTGCTGATCATGCACTGATCCGCGTGTCTGATCATGCACTGATCACGTGGCTGATCGCACTGATCACGTGACTGATCATGCACTGATCACGTGGCTATCATGCACTGATCACGTGGCTGATCACACTGATCACGTGACTGATCATGCACTGATCACGTGGCTGATCATACACTGCTCACGTGGCTGATCATGCACTGATCACGTGGCTGATCATGCACTGATCACGTGACTGATCATGCACTGATCACGTGGCTATCATGCACTGATCACGTGGCTGATCATGCACTGATCACGTGGCTGATCACACACCTGTCACGTGACATATCATGCACTGATCACGTGGCATGTACACTGATCACGTGGCTGATCATGCACTGCTCACGTGACTCATGCACACATCACGTGGCTATCATGCACTGCTCACGTGGCTGATCATGCAATGATCACGTAGCTACCATATACTGGTCACGTGACTGATCATGCACTGATCACGTAAATGATCATGCACTGTTCACGTGACTGATCATGCACTGATCACGTGACTGATCATGCACTGATCACGTGGCTATCATGCACTGATCACGTGGCTGATCATGCAATGATCACGTAGCTACCATGTACTGGTCACGTGACTGATCATGCACTGATCACGTAATTGATCATGCACTGATCACGTGGCTGATCATGCACTGATCACGTGGCTGATCACACATGATCACGTGACTGATCATGCACTGATCACGTGGCTATCATGCACTGATCACGTGGCTGTCATGCACTGATCACGTGGCTATCATGCACTGATCACGTGGCTGATCATGCACTGATCACGTGACTGATCATGCACTGATCACGTGGCTGATCATGCACTGATCACGTGACTGATCATGCACTGATCACGTGGCTATCATGCACTGATCACGTGGCTGATCATGCATGATCACGCAGCTACATGTACTGGTCACATGACTGATCATGCACTGATCACGTGACTGATCATGCACTGATCACGTGGCTATCATGCACTACTCACGTGGCTGATCATGCAATGATCATGTAGCTACCATGTACAGTCACGTGAATGATCATACACCCATCAGGTGACTGATCATGCACTGATCACGTGGCTATCATGCACTGATCACGTGACTGATCATGCACTGATCACGTCTATATCATGCACTGATCACATGACTGCCATGCACTGATCACGTGGATGATCATACACTAATCATGTGACAGATCATGCACTGATCACGTGGCTGATCATGCACTGATACCGTGACTGAGCATGGACTGATCACATGACTATCATGTAGTGATCACGTGACTTAATGGCACTGATCATGTGACTGATCATGCGCTGATCATGTTTGCTATCATACACTGATCATGTGCCTCTGGAGGCAATAAACAAAGAGCTGAGTAGGCTGAGAATCAAACAGTCAGCAGGCAATAATCATGGAACTCAGGTGTGAGAATCATGCTGCTCAGCTGGCAATAATCAAGCAGCTGAGCAGGCAGGAATCATGCAGCTCAGCTGGCGTGATTGTCAAGCAGATGATGACAGTAATCACGCAGCTCAGCAGGCCCAGATCACGTGACTGAGCATGCTATTCACGTGGCTGATCATGCACTGATCACGTGGCTGATCATGCACTGATCACGTGGCTATCATGCACTGATCACGTGGCTGATCATGCACTGATCACGTGCTATCATGCACTGATCACGTGGCTGATCATGCACTGATCACGTAACTGATCATGCACTGATCACGTGGCTGATCATGCACTGATCACGTGGCTGATCATACACTGATCACGTGACTGATCATGCACTGATCACGTGGCTGATCATGCACTGATCACGTGGCTATCATGCACTGATCACGTGGCTGATCATACACTGATCACGTGACTGGTCATGCACTGATCACGTGGCTGATCATGCACTGATCACGTGACTGATCATGCACTGATCACGTGACTGATCATGCACTGATCACGTGGCTATCATGCACTGCTCACGTGGCTGATCATGCATGATCACGCAGCTACCATGTACTGGTCACGTGACTGATCATGCACTGATCACGTGACTGATCATGCACTGATCACGTGGCTATCATGCACTATCACGTGGCTGATCATGCAATGATCATGTAGCTACCATGTACTGGTCACGTGACTGATCATGCACTGATCACGTGACTGATCATGCACTGATCACGTGGCTATCATGCACTGATCACGACTGATCATGCACTGATCACGTCTATATCATGCACTGATCACGTGACTGCCCATGCACTGATCACGTGGATGATCATACACTAATCATGTGACTGATCATGCACTGATCACGTGGCTGATCATGCACTGATACGTGACTGAGCATGGACTGATCACATGACTATCATGTAGTGATCACGTGACTTAATGCACTGATCATGTGACTGATCATGCACTGATCATGTTTGCTATCATACACTGATCATGTGCCTCTGGAGGCAATAAACAAAGAGCTGAGTAGGCACGAATCAAACAGTCAGCAGGCAATAATCATGGAACACAGGTGTGAGGAATCATGCTGCTCAGCTGGCAATTGTCAAGCAGATGACAGGCAGGAATCGTGCAGCTCAGCTGGCAATTGTCAAGCAGATGAGCAGACAGTAATCACGCAGCTCATCAGGCACTGATCACGTGACTGAGCATGCACTGATCACGTGGCTGATCATGCACTGATCACGTGATGATCATGCACTGATCACGTGGCTATCATGCACTGATCACGTGGCTGATCATGCACTGATCACGTGACTGATCATGCACTGATCACGTGGCTGATCATGCACTGATCACGTGGCTATCATGCACTGATCACGTGGCTGATCATGCATGATCACGCAGCTACCATGTACTGGTCACATGACTGATCATGCACTGATCACGTGACTGATCATGCACTGATCACGTGGCTATCATGCACTACTCACGTGGCTGATCATGCAATGATCATGTAGCTACCATGTACAGGTCACGTGAATGATCATACACCCATCAGGTGACTGATCATGCACTGATCACGTGGCTATCATGCACTGATCACGTGACTGATCATGCACTGATCACGTCTATATCATGCACTGATCACATGACTGCCCATGCACTGATCACGTGGATGATCATACACTGATCATGTGACAGATCATGCACTGATCACGTGGCTGATCATGCACTGATACCGTGACTGAGCATGGACTGATCACATGACTATCATGTAGTGATCACGTGACTTAATGGCGCTGATCATGTGACTGATCATGCGCTGATCATGTTTGCTATCATACACTGATCATGTGCCTCTGGAGGCAATAAACAAAGAGCTGAGTAGGCACGAATCAAACAGTCAGCAGGCAATAATCATGGAACTCAGGTGTGAGGAATCATGCTGCTCAGCTGGCAATCAAGCAGCTGAGCAGGCAGGATTACGCAGCACAGCTGGCAATGTCAAGCAGATGACAGGCAGGAATCGTGCAGCTCAGCTGGCAATTGTCAAGCAGATGAGCAGACAGTAATCACGCAGCTCAGCAGGCCCAGATCACGTGACTGAGCATGCACTGTTCACGTGGCTGATCATACACTGATCACGTGATGATCATGCACTGATCACTTGGATATCATGCACTGATCACGTGGCTGATCATACACTGTTCACGTGTCTGACCATGCACTGATCACGTGGCTGATCATACACTGCTCACGTAACTGATCATGCACTGATCACGTGGCTATCATGCACTGATCACGTGGCTGAACATGCACTGTTCACGTGGCTGATCACACACCTGTCACGTGACATATCATGCACTGATCACGTGGCACTCATGCACTGATCACGTGGCTGATCATACTCTGCTCACGTAACTCATGCACACATCACGTGGCTATCATGCACTGCTCACGTGGCTGTCATGGAATGATCACGTAGCTACCATATACTGGTCACGTGACTGATCATGCACAGATCACGTAAATGATCATGCACTGTTCACGTGACTGATCATGCACTGATCACGTGACTGATCATGCACTGATCACGTGGCTATCATGCACTGCTCACGTGGCTGATCATGCAACGATCACGTAGCAACCATGTACTGGTCACGTGACTGATCATGCACTGATCACGTAATTGATCATGCACTGATCACGTGGCTCATCATGCACTGATCACGTGGCTGATCACACATGTATCGTGACTGATCATGCACTGATCACGTGGCTCTCATGCACTGATCACGTGGCTGTCATGCACTGATCACGTGGATATCATGCACTGATCACGTGGCTGATCACACACTATCACGTGACTGATCATGCACTGATCACGTGGCTATCATGCACTGATCACGTGGCTATCATGCACTGATCACGTGGCTGATCATGCACTGATCACGTAGCTACCATGTACTGATCACGTGACTGATCATGCACTGATCACGTAATTGATCATGCACTGATCATGTGGCTGATCATGCACTGATCACGTGGCTGATGTACGATCACGTGGCTGATCATGCACTGATCACGTGACTGATCATGCACTGATCACGTGGCTATCATGCACTGATCACGTGGCTGATCATGCACTGATCACGTGGCTGATCATGCACTGATCACGTGGCTGATCATGCACTGATCACGTGACTGATCATGCACTGATCACGTGACTGATCATGCACTGATCACGTGGCTATCATGCACTACTCACGTGGCTGATCATGCAATGATCATGTAGCTACCATGTACAGTCACGTGAATGATCATACACCCATCAGGTGACTGATCATGCACTGATCACGTGGCTATCATGCACTGATCACGAGACTGATCATGCACTGATCACGTCTATATCATGCACTGATCACATGACTGCCCATGCACTGATCACGTGGATGATCATACACTAATCATGTGACAGATCATGCACTGATCACGTGGCTGATCATGCACTGATACCGTGACTGAGCATGGACTGATCACATGACTATCATGTAGTGATCACGTGACTTAATGGCGCTGATCATGTGACTGATCATGCGCTGATCATGTTTGCTATCATACACTGATCATGTGCCTCTGGAGGCAATAAACAAAGAGCTGAGTAGGCACGAATCAAACAGTCAGCAGGCAATAATCATGGAACTCAGCTGTGAGGAATCATGCTGCTCAGCTGGCAATAATCAAGCAGCTGAGCAGGCAGGAATTACGCAGCACAGCTGGCAATTGTCAAGCAGATGACAGGCAGGAATCGTGCAGCTCAGCTGGCAATTGTCAAGCAGATGAGCAGACAGTAATCACGCAGCTCAGCAGGCCCAGATCACGTGACTGAGCATGCACTGTTCACGTGGCTGATCATACACTGATCACGTGATGATCATGCACTGATCACTTGGATATCATGCACTGATCACGTGGCTGATCATACACTGTTCACGTGTCTGACCATGCACTGATCACGTGGCTGATCATACACTGCTCACGTAACTGATCATGCACTGATCACGTGGCTATCATGCACTGATCACGTGGCTGAACATGCACTGTTCACGTGGCTGATCACACTGTCACGTGACATATCATGCACTGATCACGTGGCACTCATGCACTGATCACGTGGCTGATCATACTCTGCTCACGTGACTCATGCACACATCACGTGGCTATCATGCACTGCTCACGTGGCTCGTCATGGAATGATCACGTAGCTACCATATACTGGTCACGTGACTGATCATGCACTGATCACGTAAATGATCATGCACTGATCACGTGACTGATCATGTACTGATCACGTGACTGATCATGCACTGATCACGTGGCTATCATGCACTGCTCACGTGGCTGATCATGCAACGATCACGTAGCAACCATGTACTGGTCACGTGACTGATCATGCACTGATCATGAATTGATCATGCACTGATCACGTGTCATCATGCACTGATCACGTGTGATCACACATGTATCACGTGACAATGTGCTGATCACGTGGCTGATCATGCACTGATCACGTGGCTGATCATGCACTGATCACGTGGCTATCATGCACTGATCACGTGACTGATCATGCACTGATCACGTCTATATCATGCACTGATCACATGACTGATCATGCACTGATCACGTGGCTGATCATGCACTGATCACGTGACTGATCATGCACTGATCACGTGGCTGATCATGCACTGATACCGTGACTGATCATGGACTGATCACATGACTATCATGCAGTGATCACGTGACTTAATGCACTGATCATGTGACTGATCATGCACTGATCATGTTTGCTATCATACACTGATCATGTGCCTCTGGAGGCAATAAACAAAGAGCTGAGTAGGCACGAATCAAACAGTGAGCAATAATCATGGAACTCAGGTGTGAGGAATCATGCTGCTCAGCTGGCAATAATCAAGCAGCTGAGCAGCGGGAAAATCATGCAGCTCAGCTGGCAATTGTCAAGCAGATGAGCAGACAGTAATCACGCAGCTCAGCAGGCCCTGATCACGTGACTGAGCATGCACTGTTCACGTGGCTGATCATACACTGATCACGTGATGATCATGCACTGATCACGGATATCATGCACTGATCACGTGGCTGATCATACACTGATCACGTGTCTGACCATGCACTGATCACGTGGCTGATCATACACTGCTCACGTAACTGATCATGCACTGATCACGTGGCTATCATGCACTGATCACGTGGATGACACTGATCACGTGCTGATCATGCACTGATCACGTGGCTGATCATGCACTGTCACGTGACATATCATGCACTGATCACGTGGCACTCATGCACTGATCACGTGGCTGATCATACTCTGCTCACGTAACTCATGCACATCACGTGGCTATCATGCACTGCTCACGTGGCTGTCATGGAATGATCACGTAGCAACCATATACTGGTCACGTGACTGATCATGCACTGATCACGTAAATGATCATGCACTGTTCACGTGACTGATCATGTACTGATCACGTGACTGATCATGCACTGATCACGTGGCTATCATGCACTGCTCACGTGGCTGATCATGCAACGATCACGTAGCAACCATGTACTGTCACGTGACTGATCATGCACTGATCACGTAATTGATCATGCACTGATCACGTGGCTCATCATGCACTGATCACGTGGCTGATCACACATGTATCACGTGATCATGCACTGATCACGTGGCTCTCATGCACTGATCACGTGGCTGTCATGCACTGATCACGTGGATATCATGCACTGATCACGTGGCTGATCACACACGTATCACATGACTGATCATGCACTGATCACGTGGCTATCATGCACTGATCACGTGGCTATCATGCACTGATCACGTGGCTGATCATGCAATGATCACGTAGCTACCATGTACTGGTCACGTGACTGATCATGCACTGATCACGTAATTGATCATGCACTGATCACGTGGCTGATCATGCACTGATCACGTGGCTGATCATGCACTGATCACGTGACTGATCATGCACTGATCACGTGGCTGATCATGCACTGATCACGTGACTGATCATGCACTGATCACGTGGCTGATCATGCACTGATCACGTGGCTGATCATGCACTGATCACGTGACTGATCATGCACTGATCACGTGGCTATCATGCACTGCTCACGTGGCTGATCATGCCATGATCACGCAGCTACTACATGTACTGGTCACATGACTGATCATGCACTGATCACGTGACTGATCATGCAGTGATCACGTGGCTATCATGCACTACTCACGTGGCTGATCATGCAATGATCATGTAGCTACCATGTACAGGTCACGTGAATGATCATACACCCATCAGGTGACTGATCATGCACTGATCACGTGGCTATCATGCACTGATCACGAGACTGATCATGCACTGATCACGTCTATATCATGCACTGATCACATGACTGCCCATGCACTGATCACGTGGATGATCATACACTAATCTTGTGACAGATCATGCACTGATCACGTGGCTGATCATGCACTGATACCGTGACTGAGCATGGACTGATCACATGACTATCATGTAGTGATCACGTGACTTAATGGCGCTGATCATGTGACTGATCATGCGCTGATCATGTTTGCTATCATACACTGATCATGTGCCTCTGGAGGCAATAAACAAAGAGCTGAGTAGGCACGAATCAAACAGTCAGCAGGCAATAATCATGGAACTCAGGTGTGAGGAATCATGCTGCTCAGCTGGCAATAATCAAGCAGCTGAGCAGGCAGGAATCGTGCAGCTCAGCTGGCAATTGTCAAGCAGATGAGCAGACAGTAATCACGCAGCTCAGCAGGCCCAGATCACGTGACTGAGCATGCACTGTTCACGTGGCTGATCATACACTGATCACGTGATGATCATGCACTGATCACTTGGATATCATGCACTGATCACGTGGCTGATCATACACTGTTCACGTGTCTGACCATGCACTGATCACGTGGCTGATCATACACTGCTCACGTAACTGATCATGCACTGATCACGTGGCTATCATGCACTGATCACGTGGCTGATCATGCACTGTTCACGTGGCTGATCATGCACTGATCACGTGGCTGATCATGCACTGATCACGTGACATGCACTGATCACGTGGCACTCATGCACTGATCACGTGGCTGATCATACTCTGCTCACGTAACTCATGCACATCACGTGGCTATCATGCACTGCTCACGTGGCTCGTCATGGAATGATCACGTGCAACCATATACTGGTCACGTGACTGATCATGCACAGATCACGTAAATGATCATGCACTGTTCACGTGACTGATCATGTACTGATCACGTGACTGATCATGCACTGATCACGTGGCTATCATGCTCTGCTCACGTGGCTGATCATGCAACGATCACGTAGCAACCATGTACTGGTCACGTGACTGATCATGCACTGATCACGTAATTGATCCTGCACTGATCACGTGGCTCATCATGCACTGATCACGTGGCTGATCACATGTATCACGTGACTGATCATGCACTGCTGATCGTGGCTCTCATGCACTGATCACGTGGCTGTCATGCACTGATCACGTGGATATCATGCACTGATCACGTGGCTGATCACACACGTATCACATGACTGATCATGCACTGATCACGTGGCTATCATGCACTGATCACGTGGCTATCATGCACTGATCACGTGGCTGATCATGCACTGATCACGTAGCTGCCATGCACTGATCACGTGACTGATCATGCACTGATCACGTGGCTGATCATGCACTGATCACGTGCTGATCATGCACTGATCACGTGGCTGATCATACACTGATCACGTGACTGATCATGCACTGATCACGTGGCTGATCATGCACTGATCACGTGGCTGATCATGCACTGATCACGTGGCTGATCATGCACTGATCACGTGACTGATCATGCACTGATCACGTGACTGATCATGCACTGATCACGTGGCTATCATGCACTGATCACGTGGCTGATCATGCATGATCACGCAGCTACCATGTACTGGTCACATGACTGATGCACTGATCACGTGACTGATCATGCACTGATCACGTGGCTATCATGCACTACTCACGTGGCTGATCATGCAATGATCATGTAGCTACCATGTACAGTCACGTGAATGATCATACACCCATCAGGTGACTGATCATGCACTGATCACGTGTATCATGCACTGATCACGAGACTGATCATGCACTGTTCACGTCTATCATGCACTGATCACATGACTGCCCATGCACTGATCACGTGGATGATCATACACTAATCACGTGACAGATCATGCACTGATCACGTGGCTGATCATGCACTGATACCGTGACTGAGCATGGACTGATCACATGACTATCATGTAGTGATCACGTGACTTAATGGCGCTGATCATGTGACTGATCATGCGCTGATCATGTTTGCTATCATACACTGATCATGTGCCTCTGGAGGCAATAAACAAAGAGCTGAGTAGGCACGAATCAAACAGTCAGCAGGCAATAATCATGGAACTCAGGTGTGAGGAATCATGCTGCTCAGCTGGCAATAATCAAGCAGCTGAGCAGGCAGGAATTACGCAGCACAGCTGGCAATTGTCAAGCAGATGACAGGCAGGAATCGTGCAGCTCAGCTGGCAATTGTCAAGCAGATGAGCAGACAGTAATCACGCAGCTCAGCAGGCCCAGATCACGTGACTGAGCATGCACTGTTCACGTGGCTGATCATACACTGATCACGTGATGATCATGCACTGATCACGTGGATATCATGCACTGATCACGTGGCTGATCATACACTGTTCACGTGTCTGACCATGCACTGATCACGTGGCTGATCATGCACTGATCACGTAACTGATCATGCACTGATCACGTGGCTATCATGCACTGATCACGTGGCTGAACATGCACTGTTCACGTGGCTGATCACACACCTGTCACGTGACATATCATGCACTGATCACGTGGCACTCATGCACTGATCACGTGGCTGATCATACTCTGCTCACGTAACTCATGCACACATCACGTGGCTATCATGCACTGCTCACGTGGCTGTCATGGAATGATCACGTAGCTACCATATACTGGTCACGTGACTGATCATGCACTGATCACGTAAATGATCATGCACTGATCACGTGACTGATCATGCACTGATCACGTGACTGATCATGCACTGATCACGTGGCTATCATGCTCTGCTCACGTGGCTGATCATGCACTGATCACGTGCAACCATGTACTGATCACGTGACTGATCATGCACTGATCACGTAATTGATCATGCACTGATCACGTGTGCTCATCATGCACTGATCACGTGGCTGATCACACATGTATCACGTGACTGATCATGCACTGATCACGTGGCTCTCATGCACTGATCACGTGGCTGTCATGCACTGATCACGTGGATATCATGCACTGATCACGTGGCTGATCACCGTGATCACGTATCTCATGCACTGATCGTGACTGATCATGCACTGATCACGTAATTGATCATGCACTGATCACGTGGCTGATCATGCACTGATCACGTGGCTGATCATGCACTGATCACGTGACTGATCATGCACTGATCACGTGGCTGATCATGCACTGATCACGTGGCTATCATGCACTGATCGTGGCTGATCATGCACTGATCACGTAACTGATCATGCACTGATCACGTGACTGATCATGCACTGATCACGTAATTGATCATGCACTGATCACGTGGCTGATCATGCACTGATCACGTGGCTGATCATGCACTGATCACGTGACTGATCATGCACTGATCACGTGACTGATCATGCACTGATCACGTCATGCCTCATGCACTGATCACGTGGCTGACATGCACTGATCACGTGACTGATCATGCACTGATCACGTGGCTGATCATGCACTGATCACGTGACTGATCATGCACTGATCACGTGCTATCATGCACTGATCACGTGGCTGATCATGCACTGATCACGTGACTGATCATGCACTGATCACGTGGCTATCATGCACTGATCACGTGGCTGATCATGCACTGATCACGTGGCTGATCATGCACTGATCACGTGACTGATCATGCACTGATCACGTGACTGATCATGCACTGATCACGTGGCTATCATGCACTGATCACGTGGCTGATCATGCACTGATCACGTGACTGATCATGCACTGATCACGTGGCTGATCATGCACTGATCACGTGGCTGATCATGCACTGATCACGTGGCTATCATGCACTGATCACGTGACTGATCATGCACTGATCACGTGACTGATCATGCACTGATCACGTGGCTATCATGCACTGCTCACGTGGCTGATCATGCATGATCACGCAGCTACCATGTACTGGTCACATGACTGATCATGCACTGATCACGTGACTGATCATGCAGTGATCACGTGGCTATCATGCACTACTCACGTGGCTGATCATGCAATGATCATGTAGCTACATGTACAGGTCACGTGAATGATCATACACCCATCAGGTGACTGATCATGCACTGATCACGTGGCTATCATGCACTGATCACGAGACTGATCATGCACTGATCACGTCTATATCATGCACTGATCACATGACTGCCCATGCACTGATCACGTGGATGATCATACACTAATCATGTGACAGATCATGCACTGATCACGTGGCTGATCATGCACTGATACCGTGACTGAGCATGGACTGATCACATGACTATCATGTAGTGATCACGTGACTTAATGGCGCTGATCATGTGACTGATCATGCGCTGATCATGTTTGCTATCATACACTGATCATGTGCCTCTGGAGGCAATAAACAAAGAGCTGAGTAGGCACGAATCAAACAGTCAGCAGGCAATAATCATGGAACTCAGCTGTGAGGAATCATGCTGCTCAGCTGGCAATAATCAAGCAGCTGAGCAGGCAGGAATTACGCAGCACAGCTGGCAATTGTCAAGCAGATGACAGGCAGGAATCGTGCAGCTCAGCTGGCAATTGTCAAGCAGATGAGCAGACAGTAATCACGCAGCTCAGCAGGCCCAGATCACGTGACTGAGCATGCACTGTTCACGTGGCTGATCATACACTGATCACGTGATGATCATGCACTGATCACTTGGATATCATGCACTGATCACGTGGCTGATCATACACTGTTCACGTGTCTGACCATGCACTGATCACGTGGCTGATCATACACTGCTCACGTTGATCATGCACTGATCACGTGGCTATCATGCACTGATCACGTGGCTGAACATGCACTGTTCACGTGGCTGATCACACACCTGTCACGTGACATATCATGCACTGATCACGTGGCACTCATGCACTGATCACGTGGCTGATCATACTCTGCTCACGTAACTCATGCACACATCACGTGGCTATCATGCACTGCTCACGTGGCTATCATGGAATGATCACGTAGCTACCATATACTGGTCACGTGACTGATCATGCACAGATCACGTAAATGATCATGCACTGTTCACGTGACTGATCATGTACTGATCACGTGACTGATCATGCACTGATCACGTCATGGCTATCATGCACTGCTCACGTGGCTGATCATGCACGATCACGTAAACATGTACTGGTCACGTGACTGATCATGCACTGATCGTAATTGATCATGCACTGATCACGTGGCTCATCATGCACTGATCACGTGGCTGATCATGCACTGATCACGTGGCTGATCATGCACTGATCACGTGGCTATCATGCACTGATCACGTGACTGATCATGCACTGATCACGTGGCTATCATGCACTGATCACGTGGCTGATCATGCACTGATCACGTGCTATCATGCACTGATCACGTGACTGATCATGCACTGATCACGTGACTGATCATGCACTGATCACGTGGCTGATCATGCACTGATCACGTGGCTGATCATGCACTGATCACGTGACTGATCATGCACTGATCACGTGGCTGATCATGCACTGATCACGTGGCTGATCATGCACTGATCACGTGGCTATCATGCACTGATCACGTGGCTATCATGCACTGATCACGTGGCTGATCATGCACTGATCACGTGACTGATCATGCACTGATCACGTGGCTGATCATGCACTGATCACGTGGCTGATCACACTGATCATGACTGATCATGCACTGATCACGTGACTGATCATGCACTGATCACGTGGCTGTCATGCACTGATCACGTGGCTGATCATGCTGATCACGTGACTGATCATGCACTGATCACGTGGCTGATCATGCACTGATCACGTGACTGATCATGCACTGATCACGTGACTGATCATGCACTGATCACGTGGCTGATCATGCACTGATCACGTGACTGATCATGCACTGATCACGTGGCTATCATGCACTGATCACGTGGCTGATCATGCACTGATCACGTGGCTGATCATGCACTGATCACGTGACTATCATGCACTGATCACGTGACTGATCATGCACTGATCACGTGGCTGATCATGCACTGATCACGTGGCTGATCATGCTGATCACGTGGCTGATCATGCACTGATCACGTGGCTGATCATGCACTGATCACGTGACTGATCATGCACTGATCACGTGGCTGATCATGCACTGATCACGTGGCTGATCATGCACTGATCACGTGGCTATCATGCACTGATCACGTGGCTGATCATGCACTGATCACGTGGCTGATCATGCACTGATCACGTGGCTGATCATGCACTGATCACGTGACTGATCATGCACTGATCACGTGACTGATCATGCACTGATCACGTGGCTGATCATGCACTGATCACGTGGCTGATCATGCACTGATCACGTGCTGATCATGCACTGATCACGTGACTGATCATGCACTGATCACGTGGCTGATCATGCACTGATCACGTGGCTGATCATGCACTGATCACGTGACTGATCATGCACTGATCACGTGACTGATCATGCACTGATCACGTGGCTGATCATGCACTGATCACGTGGCTGATCATGCACTGATCACGTGACTGATCATGCACTGATCACGTGGCTGATCATGCACTGATCACGTGACTGATCATGCACTGATCACGTGACTGATCATGCACTGATCACGTGGCTATCATGCACTGCTCACGTGGCTGATCATGCATGATCACGCTACCATGCTGGTCACATGACTGATCATGCACTGATCACGTGACTGATCATGCACTGATCACGTGGCTATCATGCACTACTCACGTGGCTGATCATGCAATGATCATGTAGCTACCATGTACAGGTCACGTGAATGATCATACACCCATCAGGTGACTGATCATGCACTGATCACGTGGCTATCATGCACTGATCACGACTGATCATGCACTGATCACGTCTATATCATGCACTGATCACATGACTGCCCATGCACTGATCACGTGGATGATCATACACTAATCATGTGACAGATCATGCACTGATCACGTGGCTGATCATGCACTGATACCGTGACTGAGCATGGACTGATCACATGACTATCATGTAGTGATCACGTGACTTAATGGCGCTGATCATGTGACTGATCATGCGCTGATCATGTTTGCTATCATACACTGATCATGTGCCTCTGGAGGCAATAAACAAAGAGCTGAGTAGGCACGAATCAAACAGTCAGCAGGCAATAATCATGGAACTCAGGTGTGAGGAATCATGCTGCTCAGCTGGCAATAATCAAGCAGCTGAGCAGGCAGGAATTACGCAGCACAGCTGGCAATTGTCAAGCAGATGACAGGCAGGAATCGTGCAGCTCAGCTGGCAATTGTCAAGCAGATGAGCAGACAGTAATCACGCAGCTCAGCAGGCTGATCACGTGACTGAGCATGCACTGTTCACGTGGCTGATCATACACTGATCACGTGATGATCATGCACTGATCACTTGGATATCATGCACTGATCACGTGGCTGATCATACACTGTTCACGTGTCTGACCATGCACTGATCACGTGGCTGATCATACACTGCTCACGTAACTGATCATGCACTGATCACGTGGCTATCATGCACTGATCACGTGGCTGAACATGCACTGTTCACGTGGCTGATCACACACCTGTCACGTGACATATCATGCACTGATCACGTGGCACTCATGCACTGATCACGTGGCTGATCATACTCTGCTCACGTAACTCATCATGCACATCACGTGGCTATCATGCACTGCTCACGTGGCTCGTCATGGAATGATCACGTAGCTACCATATACTGGTCACGTGACTGATCATGCACTGATCACGTAAATGATCATGCACTGTTCACGTGACTGATCATGTACTGATCACGTGACTGATCATGCACTGATCACGTGGCTATCATGCACTGCTCACGTGGCTGATCATGCAACGATCACGTAGCAACCATGTACTGGTCACGTGACTGATCATGCACTGATCACGTAATTGATCATGCACTGATCACGTGGCTCATCATGCACTGATCACGTGGCTGATCACACATGTATCACGTGACTGATCATGCACTGATCACGTGGCTCTCATGCACTGATCACGTGGCTGTCATGCACTGATCACGTGGATATCATGCACTGATCACGTGGCTGATCACACACGTATCACATGACTGATCATGCACTGATCACGTGGCTATCATGCACTGATCACGTGGCTATCATGCACTGATCACGTGGCTGATCATGCAATGATCACGTAGCTACCATGTACTGGTCACGTGACTGATCATGCACTGATCACGTGGCTGATCATGCACTGATCACGTGGCTGATCATGCACTGATCACGTGGCTGATCATGCACTGATCACGTGACTGATCATGCACTGATCACGTGACTGATCATGCACTGATCACGTGGCTATCATGCACTGATCACGTGGCTGATCATGCACTGATCACGTGCCTGGTCATGCACTGATCACGTGGCTGATCATGCACTGATCACGTGACTGATCATGCACTGATCACGTGGCTGATCATGCACTGATCACGTGACTGATCATGCACTGATCACGTGACTGATCATGCACTGATCACGTGGCTATCATGCACTGCTCACGTGGCTGATCATGCATGATCACGCAGCTACCATGTACTGGTCACATGACTGATCATGCACTGATCACGTGACTGATCATGCAGTGATCACGTGGCTATCATGCACTACTCACGTGGCTGATCATGCAATGATCATGCTACCATGTACAGGTCACGTGAATGATCATACACCCATCAGGTGACTGATCATGCACTGATCACGTGGCTATCATGCACTGATCACGAGACTGATCATGCACTGATCACGTCTATATCATGCACTGATCACATGACTGCCCATGCACTGATCACGTGGATGATCATACACTAATCATGTGACAGATCATGCACTGATCACGTGGCTGATCATGCACTGATACCGTGACTGAGCATGGACTGATCACATGACTATCATGTAGTGATCACGTGACTTAATGGCGCTGATCATGTGACTGATCATGCGCTGATCATGTTTGCTATCATACACTGATCATGTGCCTCTGGAGGCAATAAACAAAGAGCTGAGTAGGCACGAATCAAACAGTCAGCAGGCAATAATCATGGAACTCAGGTGTGAGGAATCATGCTGCTCAGCTGGCAATAATCAAGCAGCTGAGCAGGCAGGAATTACGCAGCACAGCTGGCAATTGTCAAGCAGATGACAGGCAGGAATCGTGCAGCTCAGCTGGCAATTGTCAAGCAGATGAGCAGACAGTAATCACGCAGCTCAGCAGGCCCAGATCACGTGACTGAGCATGCACTGTTCACGTGGCTGATCATACACTGATCACGTGATGATCATGCACTGATCACTTGGATATCATGCACTGATCACGTGGCTGATCATACACTGTTCACGTGTCTGACCATGCACTGATCACGTGGCTGATCATACACTGCTCACGTAACTGATCATGCACTGATCACGTGGCTATCATGCACTGATCACGTGGCTGAACATGCACTGTTCACGTGGCTGATCACACACCTGTCACGTGACATATCATGCACTGATCACGTGGCACTCATGCACTGATCACGTGGCTGATCATACTCTGCTCACGTAACTCATGCACACATCACGTGGCTATCATGCACTGCTCACGTGGCTCGTCATGGAATGATCACGTAGCTACCATATACTGGTCACGTGACTGATCATGCACAGATCACGTAAATGATCATGCACTGTTCACGTGACTGATCATGTACTGATCACGTGACTGATCATGCACTGATCACGTGGCTATCATGCTCTGCTCACGTGGCTGATCATGCAACGATCACGTAGCAACCATGTACTGGTCACGTGACTGATCATGCACTGATCACGTAATTGATCCTGCACTGATCACGTGGCTCATCATGCACTGATCACGTGGCTGATCACACATGTATCACGTGACTGATCATGCACTGATCACGTGGCTCTCATGCACTGATCACGTGGCTGTCATGCACTGATCACGTGGATATCATGCACTGATCACGTGGCTGATCACACACGTATCACATGACTGATCATGCACTGATCACGTGGCTATCATGCACTGATCACGTGGCTATCATGCACTGATCACGTGGCTGATCATGCAATGATCACGTGACTACCATGCACTGATCACGTGACTGATCATGCACTGATCACGTAATTGATCATGCACTGATCACGTGGCTGATCATGCACTGATCACGTGGCTGATCATGCACTGATCACGTGACTGATCATGCACTGATCACGTGACTGATCATGCACTGATCACGTGGCTATCATGCACTGATCACGTGGCTGATCATGCATGATCACGCAGCTACCATGCACTGGTCACATGACTGATCATGCACTGATCACGTGACTGATCATGCACTGATCACGTGGCTATCATGCACTACACGTGGCTGATCATGCAATGATCATGTAGCTACCATGTACAGGTCACGTGAATGATCATACACCCATCAGGTGACTGATCATGCACTGATCAATGGCTATCATGCACTGATCACGTGACTGATCATGCACTGATCACGTCTATATCATGCACTGATCACATGACTGCCCATGCACTGATCACGTGGATGATCATACACTGATCTTGTGACAGATCATGCACTGATCACGTGGCTGATCATGCACTGATACCGTGACTGAGCATGGACTGATCACATGACTATCATGTACTGATCACGTGACTTAATGGCACTGATCATGTGACTGATCATGCACTGATCATGTTTGCTATCATACACTGATCATGTGCCTCTGGAGGCAATAAACAAAGAGCTGAGTAGGCACGAATCAAACAGTCAGCAGGCAATAATCATGGAACACAGGTGTGAGGAATCATGCTGCTCAGCTGGCAATAATCAAGCAGCTGAGCAGGCAGGAATCATGCAGCTCAGCTGGCAATTGTCAAGCAGATGAGCAGACAGTAATCGCAGCTCAGCAGGCCCAGATCACGTGACTGAGCATGCACTGTTCACGTGGCTGATCATGCACTGATCACGTGACTGATCATGCACTGATCACGTGGCTATCATGCACTGATCACGTGGCTGATCATGCACTGATCACGTGCTATCATGCACTGATCACGTGACTGATCATGCACTGATCACGTAACTGATCATGCACTGATCACGTGGCTGATCATGCACTGATCACGTGGCTGATCATGCACTGATCACGTGACTGATCATGCACTGATCACGTGACTGATCATGCACTGATCACGTGGCTATCATGCACTGATCACGTGGCTGACATACACTGATCACGTGACTGGTCATGCACTGATCACGTGGCTGATCATGCACTGATCATGGCGTGACTGATCATGCACTGATCACTGTGTCTGATCATGCACTGATCACGTGGCTATCATGCACTGCTCACGTGGCTGATCATGCATGATCACGTAGCTACCATGTACTGGTCACATGACTGATCATGCACTGATCACGTGACTGATCATGCACTGATCACGTGGCTATCATGCACTACTCACGTGGCTGATCATGCAATGATCATGTAGCTACCATGTACAGGTCACGTGAATGATCATACACCCATCAGGTGACTGATCATGCACTGATCACGTGGCTATCATGCACTGATCACGAGACTGATCATGCACTGATCACGTCTATATCATGCACTGATCACATGACTGCCCATGCACTGATCACGTGGATGATCATACACTAATCATGTGACAGATCATGCACTGATCACGTGGCTGATCATGCACTGATACCGTGACTGAGCATGGACTGATCACATGACTATCATGTAGTGATCACGTGACTTAATGGCGCTGATCATGTGACTGATCATGCGCTGATCATGTTTGCTATCATACACTGATCATGTGCCTCTGGAGGCAATAAACAAAGAGCTGAGTAGGCACGAATCAAACAGTCAGCAGGCAATAATCATGGAACTCAGGTGTGAGGAATCATGCTGCTCAGCTGGCAATAATCAAGCAGCTGAGCAGGCAGGAATCGTGCAGCTCAGCTGGCAATTGTCAAGCAGATGAGCAGACAGTAATCACGCAGCTCAGCAGGCCCAGATCACGTGACTGAGCATGCACTGTTCACGTGGCTGATCATACACTGATCACGTGATGATCATGCACTGATCACGTGGATATCATGCACTGATCACGTGGCTGATCATACACTGTTCACGTGTCTGACCATGCACTGATCACGTGGCTGATCATACACTGCTCACGTAACTGATCGCACTGATCACGTGGCTATCATGCACTGATCACGTGGCTGATCATGCACTGATCACGTGGCTGATCATGCACTGATCACGTGGCTGATCATGCACTGATCACGTGACATATCATGCACTGATCACGTGGCACTCATGCACTGATCACGTGTGATCATGCTCTGCTCACGCATGCTCATGCACACATCACGTGGCTATCATGCACTCTCACGGCTGTCATGAATGATCACGTGCTAACCATATACTGTCACGTGACTGATCATGCACAGATCACGTAAATGATCATGCACTGTTCACGTGACTGATCATGTACTGATCACGTGACTGATCATGCACTGATCACGTGGCTATCATGCACTGCTCACGTGGCTGATCATGCAACGATCACGTAGCAACCATGTACTGGTCACGTGACTGATCATGCACTGATCACGTAATTGATCATGCACTGATCACGTGGCTCATCATGCACTGATCACGTGGCTGATCACACTGTATCACGTGACTGATCATGCACTGATCACGTGGCTCTCATGCACTGATCACGTGGCTGTCATGCACTGATCACGTGGATATCATGCACTGATCACGTGGCTGATCACACACGTATCACATGACTGATCATGCACTGATCACGTGGCTATCATGCACTGATCACGTGGCTATCATGCACTGATCACGTGGCTGATCATGCACTGATCACGCTACCATGCACTGATCACGTGACTGATCATGCACTGATCACGTGGCTGATCATGCACTGATCACGTGGCTGATCATGCACTGATCACGTGGCTGATCATGCACTGATCACGACTGATCATGCACTGATCACGTGGCTGATGCACTGATCGTGGCTGATCATGCACTGATCACGTGGCTGATCATGCACTGATCACGTGACTGATCATGCACTGATCACGTGACTGATCATGCACTGATCACGTGGCTATCATGCACTGCTCACGTGGCTGATCATGCATGATCACGCAGCTACCATGTACTGGTCACATGACTGATCATGCACTGATCACGTGACTGATCATGCACTGATCACGTGGCTATCATGCACTACTCACGTGGCTGATCATGCAATGATCATGTAGCTACCATGTACAGGTCACGTGAATGATCATGCACCCATCAGGTGACTGATCATGCACTGATCACGTGCTATCATGCACTGATCACGAGACTGATCATGCACTGATCACGTCTATATCATGCACTGATCACATGACTGCCCATGCACTGATCACGTGGATGATCATACTGCTAATCTTGTGACAGATCATGCACTGATCACGTGGCTGATCATGCACTGATACCGTGACTGAGCATGGACTGATCACATGACTATCATGCACTGATCACGTGACTTAATGGCGCTGATCATGTGACTGATCATGCGCTGATCATGTTTGCTATCATACTGATCATGTGCCTCTGGAGGCAATAAACAAAGAGCTGAGTAGGCACGATCAAACAGTCAGCAGGCAATAATCATGGAACTCAGGTGTGAGGAATCATGCTGCTCAGCTGGCAATAATCAAGCAGCTGAGCAGGCAGAATTATGGCACAGCTGGCAATTGTCAAGCAG
This sequence comes from Bos javanicus, assembly GCF_032452875.1. Classification (NCBI taxonomy): domain Eukaryota; kingdom Metazoa; phylum Chordata; class Mammalia; order Artiodactyla; family Bovidae; genus Bos; species Bos javanicus. Next base: position 22,022 of record NW_026894838.1, read on the forward strand.
ATGACAGGCAGGAATCGTGCAGCTCAGCTGGCAATTGTCAAGCAGATGAGCAGACAGTAATCACGCAGCTCAGCAGGCCCAGATCACGTGACTGAGCATGCACTGTTCACGTGGCTGATCATACACTGATCACGTGATGATCATGCACTGATCACGTGGATATCATGCACTGATCACGTGGCTGATCATACACTGTTCACGTGTCTGACATGCACTGATCACGTGGCTGATCATACACTGATCACGTAACTGATCATGCACTGATCACGTGGCTATCATGCACTGATCACGTGGCTGATCATGCACTGATCACGTGGCTGATCACACACTGTCACGTGACATATCATGCACTGATCACGTGGCACTCATGCACTGATCACGTGGCTGATCATACTCTGATCCGACAACTCATGCACATCACGTGGCTATCATGCACTGCTCACGTGGCTGATCATGCAATGATCACGTGGCAACCATATGCACTGTATCATGACTGATGCACAGATCACGTAAATGATCATGCACTGATCACGTGACTGATCATGCACTGATCACGTGACTGATCATGCACTGATCACGTGGCTATCATGCACTGCTCACGTGGCTGATCATGCTGATCACGTAGCAGCCATGTACTGGTCACGTGACTGATCATGCACTGATCACGAATTGATCATGCACTGATCACGTGGCTCATCATGCACTGATCACGTGGCTGATCACACATGATCACGTGACTGATCATGCACTGATCACGTGGCTGATCATGCACTGATCACGTGGCTGATCATGCACTGATCACGTGGCTATCATGCACTGATCACGTGGCTGATCATGCACTGATCACGTATCTGATCATGCACTGATCACGTGACTGATCATGCACTGATCACGTAATTGATCATGCACTGATCACGTGGCTGATCATGCACTGATCACGTGGCTGATCATGTACACTGATCACGTGACTGATCATGCACTGATCACGTGGCTGATCATGCACTGATCACGTGGCTATCATGCACTGATCACGTGGCTGATCATGCACTGATCACGTAGCTATCATGCACTGATCACGTGACTGATCATGCACTGATCACGTGGCTGATCATGCACTGATCACGTGGCTGATCATGCACTGATCACGTCTGATCATGCACTGATCACGTGCTGATCATGCACTGATCACGTGGCTGATCATACACTGTCACGTGACTGATCATGCACTGATCACGTGACTGATCATCACTGATCACGTCTGATCATGCACTGATCACGTGGCTGATCATGCACTGATCACGTGGCTGATCATGCACTGATCACGTGACTGATCATGCACTGATCACGTGGCTGATCATGCACTGATCACGTGTGATCATGCACTGATCACGTGGCTGATCATGCACTGATCACGTGGCTGATCATGCACTGATCACGTGCTGATCATGCACTGATCACGTGACTGATCATGCACTGATCACGTGACTGATCATGCACTGATCACGTGGCTGATCATGCACTGATCACGTGGCTGATCATGCACTGATCACGTGCTGTCATGCACTGATCACGCACGTGATCATGCACTGATCACGTGACTGATCATGCACTGATCACGTGGCTGATCATGCACTGATCACGTGACTGATCATGCACTGATCACGTGACTGATCATGCACTGATCACGTGGCTATCATGCACTGCTCACGTGGCTGATCATGCATGATCACGCAGCTACCATGTACTGGTCACGTGACTGATCATGCACTGATCACGTGACTGATCATGCACTGATCACGTGGCTATCATGCACTACTCACGTGGCTGATCATGCAATGATCATGTAGCTACCATGTACAGGTCACGTGAATGATCATACACCCATCAGGTGACTGATCATGCACTGATCACGTGGCTATCATGCACTGATCACGAGACTGATCATGCACTGATCACGTCTATATCATGCACTGATCACATGACTGCCCATGCACTGATCACGTGGATGATCATACACTAATCATGTGACAGATCATGCACTGATCACGTGGCTGATCATGCACTGATACCGTGACTGAGCATGGACTGATCACATGACTATCATGTAGTGATCACGTGACTTAATGGCGCTGATCATGTGACTGATCATGCGCTGATCATGTTTGCTATCATACACTGATCATGTGCCTCTGGAGGCAATAAACAAAGAGCTGAGTAGGCACGAATCAAACAGTCAGCAGGCAATAATCATGGAACTCAGGTGTGAGGAATCATGCTGCTCAGCTGGCAATAATCAAGCAGCTGAGCAGGCAGGAATTACGCAGCACAGCTGGCAATTGTCAAGCAGATGACAGGCAGGAATCGTGCAGCTCAGCTGGCAATTGTCAAGCAGATGAGCAGACAGTAATCACGCAGCTCAGCAGGCCCAGATCACGTGACTGAGCATGCACTGTTCACGTGGCTGATCATACACTGATCACGTGATGATCATGCACTGATCACTTGGATATCATGCACTGATCACGTGGCTGATCATACACTGTTCACGTGTCTGACCATGCACTGATCACGTGGCTGATCATACACTGCTCACGTAACTGATCATGCACTGATCACGTGGCTATCATGCACTGATCACGTGGCTGAACATGCACTGTTCACGTGGCTGATCACACATCACGTGACATATCATGCACTGATCACGTGGCACTCATGCACTGATCACGTGGCTGATCATACTCTGCTCACGTAACTCATGCACACATCACGTGGCTATCATGCACTGCTCACGTGGCTCGTCATGGAATGATCACGTAGCAACCATATACTGGTCACGTGACTGATCATGCAAGATCACGTAAATGATCATGCACTGTTCACGTGACTGATCATGTACTGATCACGTGACTGATCATGCACTGATCACGTGGCTATCATGCACTGCTCACGTGGCTGATCATGCAACGATCACGTGCAACCATGTACTGGTCACGTGACTGATCATGCACTGATCACGTAATTGATCATGCACTGATCACGTGGCTCATCATGCACTGATCACGTGGCTGATCACACATGTATCACGTGACTGATCATGCACTGATCACGTGGCTCTCATGCACTGATCACGTGGCTGTCATGCACTGATCACGTGGATATCATGCACTGATCACGTGGCTGATCATGCACTGATCACGTGGCTGATCATGCACTGATCACGTGGCTATCATGCACTGATCACGTGGCTGATCATGCTGATCACGTAGCTGATCATGCACTGATCACGTGGCTGATCATGCACTGATCACGTGACTGATCATGCACTGATCACGTGGCTGATCATGCACTGATCACGTGGCTGATCATGCACTGATCACGTGGCTGATCATGCACTGATCACGTGCTGATCATGCACTGATCACGTGACTGATCATGCACTGATCACGTGTTGATCATGCACTGATCACGTGGCTGATCATGCACTGATCACGTGGCTGATCATGCACTGATCACGTGCTGATCATGCACTGATCACGTGACTGATCATGCACTGATCACGTGGCTGATCATGCACTGATCACGTGGCTATCATGCACTGTCACGTGACTGATCATGCACTGATCACGTGGCTGATCATGCACTGATCACGTGACTGATCATGCACTGATCACGTGACTGATCATGCACTGATCACGTGGCTGATCATACACTGATCCTGACGATCATGCACTGATCACGTGGCTATCATGCACTGATCACGTGGCTGATCATGCACTGATCACGTGGCTGATCATGCACTGATCACGTGACATATCATGCACTGATCACGTGACTGATCATGCACTGATCACGTGGCTGATCATGCACTGATCACGTGGCTGATCATACACTGATCACGTGCCTGATCATGCACTGATCACGTGGCTGATCATGCACTGATCACGGTTTGCTATCATACACTGATCATGTGCCTCTGGAGGCAATAAACAAAGAGCTGAGTAGGCACGAATCAAACAGTCAGCAGGCAATAATCATGGAACTCAGGTGTGAGGAATCATGCTGCTCAGCTGGCAATAATCAAGCAGCTGAGCAGGCAGGAATTACGCAGCACAGCTGGCAATTGTCAAGCAGATGACAGGCAGGAATCGTGCAGCTCAGCTGGCAATTGTCAAGCAGATGAGCAGACAGTAATCACGCAGCTCAGCAGGCCCAGATCACGTGACTGAGCATGCACTGTTCACGTGGCTGATCATACACTGATCACGTGATGATCATGCACTGATCACGTGGATATCATGCACTGATCACGTGGCTGATCATACACTGTTCACGTGTCTGACCATGCACTGATCACGTGGCTGATCATACACTGCTCACGTAACTGATCATGCACTGATCACGTGGCTATCATGCACTGATCACGTGGCTGATCATGCACTGATCACGTGGCTGATCACACTGATCACGTGACATATCATGCACTGATCACGTGGCACTCATGCACTGATCACGTGGCTGATCATACACTGCTCACGTAACTCATGCACACATCACGTGGCTATCATGCACTGCTCACGTGGCTGTCATGCAATGATCACGTAGCTACCATATACTGATCACGTGACTGATCATGCACTGATCACGTAAATGATCATGCACTGATCACGTGACTGATCATGTACTGATCACGTGACTGATCATGCACTGATCACGTGGCTATCATGCACTGCTCACGTGGCTGATCATGCAGCTGATCACGTAGCAACCATGTACTGGTCACGTGACTGATCATGCACTGATCACGTGATTGATCATGCACTGATCACGTGGCTCATCATGCACTGATCACGTGGCTGATCACACATGTATCACGTGACTGATCATGCACTGATCACGTGGCTATCATGCACTGATCACGTGGCTGATCATGCACTGATCACGTGGATATCATGCACTGATCACGTGGCTGATCATGCACTGATCACGTGACTGATCATGCACTGATCACGTGGCTATCATGCACTGATCACGTGGCTGATCATGCACTGATCACGTGACTGATCACACTGATCACGCGTATATCATGCACTGATCACGTGGCATGCACACACTGATCGTGGCTGATCATACACTGTCATAACTCATGATTACATCACGTGGCTATCATGCACTGCTCACGTGGCTGTCATGCAATGATCACGTGGCAACCATATACTGTCACGTATTTACATCATGCACTGATCACGTAAGTCATGTGTTGCGTGTCTGATGCATCATACTGATCACGTGACTGATCATGCACTGATCACGTGGCTATCATGCACTGCTCACGTGGCTGATCATGCACTGATCACGTAGCAACCATGTACTGGTCACGTGACTGATCATGCACTGATCACGTGGCGATCATGCACTGATCACGTGGCTGATCATGCACTGATCACGTGGCTGATCATGCATATCACGTGACTGATCATGCACTGATCACGTGGCTATCATGCACTGATCACGTGGCTATCATGCACTGATCACGTGGATATCATGCACTGATCATGTGGCTGATCATGCGTATCACATGACTGATCATGCACTGATCACGTGGCTATCATGCACTGATCACGTGGCTGATCATGCACTGATCACGTGGCTGATCATGCAATGATCACGGCTACCTGATGCATGCACTGATCACGTGACTGATCATGCACTGATCACGTAATGATGCACTGATCACGTGGCTGATCATGCACTGATCACGTGGCTGATCATGCACTGATCACGTGACTGATCATGCACTGATCACGTGACTGATCATGCACTGATCACGTGGCTATCATGCACTGATCATGGCTGATCATACACTGATCACGTGCCTGGTCATGCACTGATCACGTGGCTGATCATGCACTGATCACGTGACTGATCATGCACAGTCTCGTGCCTGATCATGCTGATCACGTGACTGATCATGCACTGATCACGTGACTGATCATGCACTGATCACGTGGCTATCATCACTGCTCACATGGCTGATCATGCATGATCTGCCAATATACACGGTCACGTGGCTGATCATGCTGATCGTGACTGATCATGCACTGATCACGTCTATATCATGCACTGATCACATGACTGCCCATGCACTGATCACGTGGATGATCATACACTAATCTTGTGACAGATCATGCACTGATCACGTGGCTGATCATGCACTGATACCGTGACTGAGCATGGACTGATCACATGACTATCATGTAGTGATCACGTGACTTAATGGCGCTGATCATGTGACTGATCATGCGCTGATCATGTTTGCTATCATACACTGATCATGTGCCTCTGGAGGCAATAAACAAAGAGCTGAGTAGGCACGAATCAAACAGTCAGCAGGCAATAATCATGGAACTCAGGTGTGAGGAATCATGCTGCTCAGCTGGCAATAATCAAGCAGCTGAGCAGGCAGGAATTAGCAGCACAGCTGGCAATTGTCAAGCAGATGACAGGCAGGAATCGTGCAGCTCAGCTGGCAATTGTCAAGCAGATGAGCAGACAGTAATCACGCAGCTCAGCAGGCCCAGATCACGTGACTGAGCATGCACTGTTCACGTGGCTGATCATACACTGATCACGTGATGATCATGCACTGATCACTTGATATCATGCACTGATCACGTGGCTGATCATACACTGTTCACGTGTCTGACCATGCACTGATCACGTGGCTGATCATACACTGCTCACGTAACTGATCATGCACTGATCACGTGGCTATCATGCACTGATCACGTGGCTGAACATGCACTGTTCACGTGGCTGATCACACACCTGTCACGTGACATATCATGCACTGATCACACTCATGCACTGATCACGTGGCTGATCATACTCTGCTCACGTAACTCATGCACACATCACGTGGCTATCATGCACTGCTCACGTGGCTCGTCATGGAATGATCACGTAGCAACCATATACTGGTCACGTGACTGATCATGCAAAGATCACGTAAATGATCATGCACTGTTCACGTGACTGATCATGTACTGATCACGTGACTGATCATGCACTGATCACGTGGCTATCATGCACTCTGCTCACGTGGCTGATCATGCAACGATCACGTAGCAACCATGTACTGGTCACGTGACTGATCATGCACTGATCACGTAATTGATCATGCACTGATCACGTGGCTCATCATGCACTGATCACGTGGCTGATCACACATGATCACGTGACTGATCATGCACTGATCACGTGGCTGATCATGCACTGATCACGTGGCTATCATGCACTGATCACGTGGCTGATCATGCGTATCACATGACTGATCATGCACTGATCATGGCTGATCATGCACTGATCACGTGGCTGATCATACACTGATCACGTAACTGATCATGCTGATCACATTGACTGATCATGCACTGATCACGTGGCTATCATACTGATCACTTGGCTGACATACACTGATCACGTGCCTGATCATGCACACTGATCACGTGGCTGATCATGCACTGATCACGTGACTGATCATGCACTGATCACGTGTCTGATCATGCACTGATCGTGGCTATCATGCACTGCTCACGTGGCTGATCATGCCATGATCACAGCTACCATGTACTGGTCACATGACTGATCATGCACTGATCACGTGACTGATCATGCAGTGATCACGTGGCTATCATGCACTACTCACGTGGCTGATCATGCAATGATCATGTAGCTACCATGTACAGGTCACGTGAATGATCATACACCCATCAGGTGACTGATCATGCACTGATCACGTGGCTATCATGCACTGATCACGAGACTGATCATGCACTGATCACGTCTATATCATGCACTGATCACATGACTGCCCATGCACTGATCACGTGGATGATCATACACTAATCTTGTGACAGATCATGCACTGATCACGTGGCTGATCATGCACTGATACCGTGACTGAGCATGGACTGATCACATGACTATCATGTAGTGATCACGTGACTTAATGGCGCTGATCATGTGACTGATCATGCGCTGATCATGTTTGCTATCATACACTGATCATGTGCCTCTGGAGGCAATAAACAAAGAGCTGAGTAGGCACGAATCAAACAGTCAGCAGGCAATAATCATGGAACTCAGGTGAGGAATCATGCTGCTCAGCTGGCAATAATCAAGCAGCTGAGCAGGCAGGAATTACGCAGCACAGCTGGCAATTGTCAAGCAGATGACAGGCAGGAATCGTGCAGCTCAGCTGGCAATTGTCAAGCAGATGAGCAGACAGTAATCACGCAGCTCAGCAGGCCCAGATCACGTGACTGAGCATGCACTGTTCACGTGGCTGATCATACACTGATCACGTGATGATCATGCACTGATCACTTGGATATCATGCACTGATCACGTGGCTGATCATACACTGTTCACGTGTCTGACCATGCACTGATCACGTGGCTGATCATACACTGCTCACGTAACTGATCATGCACTGATCACGTGGCTATCATGCACTGATCACGTGGCTGAACATGCACTGTTCACGTGGCTGATCACACACCTGTCACGTGACATATCATGCACTGATCACGTGGCACTCATGCACTGATCACGTGGCTGATCATACTCTGCTCACGTAACTCATGCACATCACGTGGCTATCATGCACTGCTCACGTGGCTCGTCATGGAATGATCACGTGTAACCATATACTGGTCACGTGACTGATCATGCACAGATCACGTAAATGATCATGCACTGTTCACGTGACTGATCATGTACTGATCACGTGACTGATCATGCACTGATCACGTGGCTATCATGCTCTGCTCACGTGGCTGATCATGCAACGATCACGTAGCAACCATGTACTGGTCACGTGACTGATCATGCACTGATCACGTAATTGATCCTGCACTGATCACGTGGCTCATCATGCACTGATCACGTGGCTGATCACACACTGTATCACGTGACTGATCATGCACTGATCACGTGGCTCTCATGCACTGATCACGTGGCTGTCATGCACTGATCACGTGGATATCATGCACTGATCACGTGGCTGATCACACATATCACATGACTGATCATGCACTGATCACGTGGCTATCATGCACTGATCACGTGGCTATCATGCACTGATCACGTGGCTGATCAGCAATGATCACGTAGCTACATGTACTGGTCACGTGCTGATCATGCACTGATCACGTAATTGATCATGCACTGATCACGTGGCTGATCATGCACTGATCACGTGGCTGATCATGCACTGATCACGTAACTGATCATGCACTGATCACGTGACTGATCATGCACTGATCACGTGGCTATCATGCACTGATCACGTGGCTATCATGCACTGATCACGTGGCTGATCATGCAATGATCACGTGCTACCATGTACTGGTCACGTGACTGATCATGCACTGATCACGTGATTGATCATGCACTGATCACGTGGCTGATCATGCACTGATCACGTGGCTGATCATGCACTGATCACGTGACTGATCATGCACTGATCACGTGACTGATCATGCACTGATCACGTGGCTGATCATGCACTGATCACTGACAGCTGAGCATGGACTGATCATGACTATCATGTAGTGATCACGTGACTTAATGGCGCTGATCATGACTGATCATGCACTGATCATGTTTGCTATCATGCACTGATCATGTGCCTCTGGAGGCAATAAACAAAGAGCTGAGTAGGCACTGAATCAAACAGTCAGCAGGCAATGATCATGGAACTCAGGTGTGAGGAATCATGCTGCTCTGCTGGCAATAATCAAGCAGCTGAGCAGGCAGAATTCGCAGCACAGCTGGCAATTGTCAAGCAGATGACAGGCAGGAATCGTGCAGCTCAGCTGGCAATTGTCAAGCAGATGAGCAGACAGTAATCACGCAGCTCAGCAGGCCCTGATCACGTGACTGATGCACTGTTCACGTGGCTGATCATACACTGATCACGTGATGATCATGCACTGATCACTTGGATATCATGCACTACTCAAGTGGCTGATCATGCACTAATCTTGTGACTGATCATGCACTGATCACGTGGCTGATCATGCACTGATACCGTGACTGAGCATGGACTGATCACATGACTATCATGCAGTGATCACGTGACTTAATGGCGCTGATCATGTGACTGATCATGCGCTGATCATGTTTGCTATCATACACTGATCATGTGCCTCTGGAGGCAATAAACAAAGAGCTGAGTAGGCACGAATCAAACAGTCAGCAGGCAATAATCATGGAACTCAGGTGTGAGGAATCATGCTGCTCAGCTGGCAATAATCAAGCAGCTGAGCAGCAGGAATTACGCCACAGCTGGCAATGTCAAGCAGATGACAGGCAGGAATCGTGCAGCTCAGCTGGCAATTGTCAAGCAGATGAGCAGACAGTAATCACGCAGCTCAGCAGGCCCAGATCACGTGACTGAGCATGCACTGTTCGCGTGGCTGATCATACACTGATCACGTGATGATCATGCACTGATCACGTGGATATCATGCACTGATCGCGTGGCTGATCATACACTGTTCACGTGTCTGACCATGCACTGATCACGTGGCTGATCATACACTGCTCGCGTAACTGATCATGCACTGATCACGTGGCTATCATGCACTGATCACGTGGCTGAACATGCACTGTTCACGTGGCTGATCACACACCTGTCGTGACATATCATGCACTGATCACGTGGCACTCATGCACTGATCCCGTGGCTGATCATACTCTGCTCACGTAACTCATGCACACATCACGTGGCTATCATGCACTGCTCGCGTGGCTCGTCATGGAATGATCACGTAGCAACCATATACTGGTCACGTGACTGATCATGCAAAGATCGCGTAAATGATCATGCACTGTTCACGTGACTGATCATGTACTGATCACGTGACTGATCATGCACTGACCGCGTGGCTATCATGCTCTGCTCACGTGGCTGATCATGCAACGATCACGTAGCAACCATGTACTGGTCGCGTGACTGATCATGCACTGATCACGTAATTGATCATGCACTGATCACGTGGCTCATCATGCACTGATCACGTGGCTGATCACATGTATCACGTGACTGATCATGCACTGATCACGTGGCTCATGCACTGATCACGTGGCTATCATGCACTGATCACGTGGCTGATCACGCACGGATCACATGACTGATCATGCACTGATCACGTGGCTATCATGCACTGATCACGTGGCTGATCATGCACTGATCCGTGGCTGATCATGCACTGATCACGTGACTGATCATGCACTGATCCACGTGATCATGCACTGATCACGTGGCTATCATGCACTGATCACGTGGCTGACATGCACTGATCGTGCCTGGTCATGCACTGATCGCGTGGCTGATCATGCACTGATCACGTGACTGATCATGCACTGATCACGTGTCTGATCATGCACTGATCACGTAGCTATCATGCACTGCTCACGTGGCTGATCATGCATGATCACGCAGCTACCATGTACTGGTCACATGACTGATCATGCACTGATCACGTGACTGATCATGCAGTGATCACGTGGCTATCATGCACTACTCACGTGGCTGATCATGCAATGATCATGTAGCTACCATGTACAGGTCACGTGAATGATCATACACCCATCAGGTGACTGATCATGCACTGATCACGTGGCTATCATGCACTGATCACGAGACTGATCATGCACTGATCACGTCTATATCATGCACTGATCATGACTGCCCATGCACTGATCACGTGGATGATCATACACTAATCTTGTGACAGATCATGCACTGATCACGTGGCTGATCATGCACTGATACCGTGACTGAGCATGGACTGATCACATGACTATCATGTAGTGATCAAGTGACTTAATGGCGCTGATCATGTGACTGATCATGCGCTGATCATGTTTGCTATCATACACTGATCATGTGCCTCTGGAGGCAATAAACAAAGAGCTGAGTAGGCACGAATCAAACAGTCAGCAGGCAATAATCATGGAACTCAGGTGTGAGGAATCATGCTGCTCAGCTGGCAATAATCAAGCAGCTGAGCAGGCAGGAATTACGCAGCACAGCTGGCAATTGTCAAGCAGATGACAGGCAGGAATCGTGCAGCTCAGCTGGCAATTGTCAAGCAGATGAGCAGACAGTAATCACGCAGCTCAGCAGGCCAGATCACGTGACTGAGCATGCACTGTTCACGTGGCTGATCATACACTGATCACGTGATGATCATGCACTGATCACGGATATCATGCACTGATCACGTGGCTGATCATACACTGTTCACGTGTCTGACCATGCACTGATCACGTGGCTGATCATGCACTGCTCACGTAACTGATCATGCACTGATCACGTAGCTATCATGCACTGATCACGTGGCTGAACATGCACTGTTCACGTGGCTGATCACACCTGTCACGTGACATATCATGCACTGATCGCGTGGCACTCATGCACTGATCACGTGGCTGATCATACTCTGCTCACGTAACTCATGCACATCACGTGGCTATCATGCACTGCTCACGTGGCTCCATGGAATGATCATGTAACCATATACTGGTCACGTGACTGATCATGCAGATCACGTAAATGATCATGCACTGTTCACGTGACTGATCGCTACTGATCACGTGACTGATCATGCACTGATCACGTGGCTATCATGCTCTGCTCACGTGGCTGATCATGCGATCACGTAGCAACCATGTACTGATCACGTGACTGATCATGCACTGATCACGTAATTGATCCTGCACTGATCACGTGGCTCATCATGCACTGATCACGTGGCTGATCACACTGTATCACGTGACTGATCATGCACTGATCACGTGGCTCTCATGCACTGATCACGTGGCTGTCATGCACTGATCACGTGGATATCATGCACTGATCACGTGGCTGATCACACACGTATCACATGACTGATCATGCACTGATCACGTGGCTATCATGCACTGATCACGTGGCTATCATGCACTGATCGCGTGGCTGATCAGGCAATGATCACGTAGCTACCATGTGCTGTCACGTGACTGATCATGCACTGATCACGTAATTGATCATGCACTGATCACGTGGCTGATCATGCACTGATCACGTGGCTGATCATGCACTGATCACGTAACTGATCATGCACTGATCACGTGACTGATCATGCACTGATCACGTGGCTATCATGCACTGATCACGTGGCTGATCATGCACTGATCTCGTGCCTGATCATGCACTGATCACGTGGCTGATGCACTGATCACGTGACTGATCATGCACTGATCACGTGGCTGATCATGCACTGATCACGTGACTGATCATGCACTGATCACGTCTGATCATGCACTGATCATGGCTATCATGCACTGATCACGTGGCTGATCATGCATGATCACGTGCTATCATGCACTGATCACATGACTGATCATGCACTGATCACGTGACTGATCATGCACTGATCACGTGGCTATCATGCACTGATCACGTGGCTGATCATGCACTGATCACGTGGCTATCATGCACTGATCACGTGGCTGATCACACACTATCACATGACTGATCATGCACTGATCACGTGGCTATCATGCACTGATCACGTGGCTATCATGCACTGATCACGTGGCTGATCATGCACTGATCACGTAGCTACCATGTACTGGTCACGTGACTGATCATGCACTGATCACGTGATTGATCATGCACTGATCACGTGGCTGATCATGCACTGATCGCGTGGCTGATCATGCACTGATCACGTAACTGATCATGCACTGATCGTGACTGATCATGCACTGATCGCGTGGCTATCATGCACTGATCACGTGACCACTGATCATGTGCCTGATCATGCACTGATCACGTGGCTGATCATGCACTGATCACGTGACTGATCATGCACTGATCACTGCGTCATCTGATCATGCACTGATCACGTGGCTATCATGCACTGCTCACGTGGCTGATCATGCATGATCACATGGCTACCATGTACTGGTCACATGACTGATCATGCACTGATCACGTGACTGATCATGCAGTGATCACGTGGCTATCATGAACTACTCACGTGGCTGATCATGCTGATCATGTAGCTACCATGTACAGGTCACGTGAATGATCATACACCCATCAGGTGACTGATCATGCACTGATCACGTGGCTATCATGCACTGATCACGTGACTGATCATGCACCGTTCACGTCTATATCATGCACTGATCACATGACTGCCCGTGCACTGATCACGTGGGATCATACACTAATCTTGTGACTGATCATGCACTGATCACCGTGACTGAGCATGGACTGATCACATGACTATCATGTAGTGATCACGTGACTTAATGGCGCTGATCATGTGACTGATCATGCGCTGATCATGTTTGCTATCATACACTGATCATGTGCCTCTGGAGCAATAAACAAAGAGCTGAGTAGGCACGAATCAAACAGTCAGCAGGCAATAATCATGGAACTCAGGTGTGAGGAATCATGCTGCTCAGCTGGCAATAATCAAGCAGCTGAGCAGGCAGGAATTACGCAGCACAGCTGGCAATTGTCAAGCAGATGACGGGCAGGAATCGTGCAGCTCAGCTGGCAATTGTCAAGCAGATGAGCAGACAGTAATCACGCAGCTCGGCAGGCCCAGATCACGTGACTGCATGCACTGTTCACGTGGCTGATCATACACTGATCGCGTGATGATCATGCACTGATCACGCGGATATCATGCACTGATCACATGGCTGATCATACACTGTTCACGTGTCCTGACCATGCACTGATCACGTGGCTGATCATACACTGCTCACGTGACTGATCATGCACTGATCACGTGGCATCATGCACTGATCACGTGGCTGATCATACACTGATCACGTGGCATGCACACATCGTGGCTATCATGCACTGATCACGTGGCTGATCATGCACTGATCACGTGGCTACCATATACTGATCACGTGACTGATCATGCACTGATCACGTGGCTGATCATGCACTGATCACGTGACTGATCATGCACTGATCGTGACTGATCATGCACTGATCACGTGGCTATCATGCACTGCTCACGTGGCTGATCATGCATGATCGCGTAGCTACCATGTACTGGTCACATGACTGATCATGCACTGATCACGTGACTGATCATGCACTGATCACGTGGCTATCATGCACTACTCACGTGGCTGATCATGCAATGATCATGTACCTACCATGTACAGGTCACGTGACTGATCATACACCCATCAGGTGACTGATCATGCACTGATCACGTGGCTATCATGCACTGATCACGAGACTGATCATGCACTGATCACGTCTATATCATGCACTGATCACATGACTGCCCATGCACTGATCACGTGGATGATCATACACTAATCTTGTGACAGATCATGCACTGATCACGTGGCTGATCATGCACTGATACCGTGACTGAGCATGGACTGATCACATGACTATCATGTAGTGATCACGTGACTTAATGGCGCTGATCATGTGACTGATCATGCGCTGATCATGTTTGCTATCATACACTGATCATGTGCCTCTGGAGGCAATAAACAAAGAGCTGAGTAGGCACGAATCAAACAGTCAGCAGGCAATAATCATGGAACTCAGGTGTGAGGAATCATGCTGCTCAGCTGGCAATAATCAAGCAGCTGAGCAGGCAGGAATTACGCAGCACAGCTGGCAATTGTCAAGCAGATGACAGGCAGGAATCGTGCAGCTCAGCTGGCAATTGTCAAGCAGATGAGCAGACAGTAATCACGCAGCTCAGCAGGCCCAGATCACGTGACTGAGCATGCGCTGTTCACGTGGCTGATCATACACTGATCGCGTGATGATCATGCACTGATCACTGGATATCATGCACTGATCACGTGGCTGATCATACACTGTTCACGCGTCTGATCATGCACTGATCACGTGGCTGATCATACACTGCTCACGTAACTGATCATGCACTGATCACGTGGCTATCATGCACTGATCACGTGGCTGAACATGCACTGTTCACGTGGCTGATCACACACCTGTCACGTGACATATCATGCACTGATCACGTGGCACTCATGCACTGATCACGTGGCTGATCATACTCTGCTCACGTACTCATGCACACATCACGTGGCTATCATGCACTGCTCACGTGGCTGTCATGGAATGATCACGTAGCAACCATATACTGCATGCCGTGACTGATCATGCAAAGATCACGTAAATGATCATGCACTGTTCACGTGACTGATCATGTACTGATCACGTGACTGATCATGCACTGACCACGTGGCTATCATGCTCTGCTCACGTGGCTGATCATGCAACGATCACGTGGCAACCATGTACTGGTCACGTGACTGATCATGCACTGATCACGTAATTGATCATGCACTGATCACGTGGCTCATCATGCACTGATCCCGTGGCTGATCACACATGTATCCGCGTGACTGATCATGCACTGATCGTGGCTCTCATGCACTGATCACGTGGCTGTCATGCACTGATCACGTGGATATCATGCACTGATCACGTGGCTGATCACACACGTATCACATGACTGATCATGCACTGATCACGTGGCTATCATGCACTGATCACGTGGCTATCATGCACTGATCGTGTATCATGCAATGATCACATGCTTCTGTACTGGTCACGTAACTGATCATGCACTGATCGCGTAATTGATCATGCACTGATCATGTGGCTGATCATGCACTGATCACGTGGCTGATCATACACTGATCACGTAACTGATCATGCACTGATCACGTGACTGATCATGCACTGATCACGTGGCTATCATGCACTGATCACTTGGCTGGACATGCACTGATCACGTGCCTGGTCATGCACTGATCACGTGGCTGATCATGCACTGATCACGTGACTGATCATGCACTGATCTCGTGTCTGATCATGCACTGATCACGTGGCTATCATGCACTGCTCACGTGGCTGATCATGCCATGATCACGCAGCTTCCATGTACTGGTCACATGACTGATCATGCACTGATCACGTGACTGATCATGCAGTGATCACGTGGCTATCATGACTACTCACGTGGCTGATCATGCAATGATCATGTAGCTACCATGTACAGATCACGTGAATGATCATACACCCATCAGGTGACTGATCATGCACTGATCACGTGGCTATCATGCACTGATCACGAGACTGATCATGCACTGTTCACGTCTATATCATGCACTGATCACATGGCTGCCCATGCACTGATCACGTGGATGATCATACACTAATCTTGTGACAGATCATGCACTGATCACGTGGCTGATCATGCACTGATACCGTGACTGAGCATGGACTGATCACATGACTATCATGTAGTGATCACGTGACTTAATGGCGCTGATCATGTGACTGATCATGCGCTGATCATGTTTGCTATCATACACTGATCATGTGCCTCTGGAGGCAATAAACAAAGAGCTGAGTAGGCACGAATCAAACAGTCAGCAGGCAATAATCATGGAACTCAGGTGTGAGGAATCATGCTGCTCAGCTGGCAATAATCAAGCAGCTGAACAGGCAGGAATTACGCAGCACAGCTGGCAATTGTCAAGCAGATGACAGGCAGGAATCGTGCAGCTCAGCTGGCAATTGTCAAGCAGATGAGCAGACAGTAATCACGCAGCTCAGCAGGCCCAGATCACGTGACTGAGCATGCACTGTTCACGTGGCTGATCATACACTGATCACGTGATGATCATGCACTGATCACTTGGATATCATGCACTGATCACGTGGCTGATCATACACTGTTCACGTGTCTGACCATGCACTGATCACGTGGCTGATCATACACTGCGTAACTGATCATGCACTGATCACGTGGCTATCATGCACTGATCACGTGGCTGAACATGCACTGTTCACGTGGCTGATCACACACCTGTCACGTGACATATCATGCACTGATCACGTGGCACTCATGCACTGATCACGTGGCTGATCATACTCTGCTCACGTAACTCATGCACACATCACGTGGCTATCATGCACTGCTCACGTGGCTCGTCATGGAATGATCACGTAGCAACCATATACTGGTAACGTGACTGATCATGCACAGATCACGTAAATGATCATGCACTGTTCACGTGACTGATCATGTACTGATCACGTGACTGATCATGCACTGACCACGTGGCTATCATGCTCTGCTCACGTGGCTGATCATGCAACGATCACGTGCAACCATGTACTGGTCACGTGACTGATCATGCACTGATCACGTAATTGATCCTGCACTGATCACGTGGCTCATCATGCACTGATCACGTGGCTGATCACACATGTATCACGTGACTGATCATGCACTGATCCCGTGGCTCTCATGCACTGATCACGTGGCTGTCATGCACTGATCGCGTGGATATCATGCACTGATCACGTGGCTGATCATGCGTATCACATGACTGATCATGCACTGATCGCTTGGCTATCATGCACTGATCACGTGGCTATTATGCACTGATCACGTGGCTGATCAGGCAATGATCACGTAGCTACCATGTACTGGTCACGTGGCTGATCATGCACTGCTCACGTAACTGATCATGCACTGATCACGTGGCTGATCATGCACTGATCACGTGGCTGATCACACTGATCACATGACTGATCATGCACTGATCACGTGGCTATCATGCACTGATCACGTGGCTGATCATGCACTGATCACGTGGATATCATGCACTGATCACGTGGCTGATCATGCACTGATCACGTGACTGATCATGCACTGATCACGTGGCTGATCATGCACTGATCACTTGGCTGATCATGCACTGATCCCGTGGCTGATCACACACCATCACGTGACTATCATACTGATCACGTGGCACTCATGCACTGATCACGTGGCTGATCATGCACTGATCACGTAACTGGTCACACATCACGTGGCTATCATGCACTGCTCACATGGCTGCATGTAGAATGATCAGCGTAGCAACCATATACTCAGTAGCGTATTGATCATAGAATCACATGAATGATCATGCACTGATCACGTGGCTGATCATGCATACTGATCACGTGACTGATCATGCACTGATACGCATGGCTGATCATGCTCTGCTCACGTGGCTGATCATGTACTGCCATGATCCGTATGCAACCATGTACTGAGTCACGTGACTGATCATGCACTGATCACGTAATTGATCATGCACTGATCACGTGGCTGATCATGCACTGATCACGTGGCTGATCACACATGATCACGTGACTGATCATGCACTGATCGTGGCTATCATGCACTGATCGCGTGGCTGATCATGCACTGATCTCGTGGCTATCATGCTGATCACGTGGCTATCATGCACTGATCACGTGGCTGATCAGGCACTGATCACGTAGCTGATCATGCACTGTCACGTGACTGATCATGCACTGATCACGTGATCATGCACTGATCACGTGGCTGATCATGCACTGATCACGTGGCTGATCATGCACTGATCACGTGACTGATCATGCACTGATCACGTGACTGATCATGCACTGATCACGTGCCTGATCATGCACTGATCACGTGGCTATCATGCACTGATCACGTGGCTGATCATGCATGATCACGCCTACATGTACTGGTCACATGACTGATCATGCACTGATCACGTGACTGATCATGCAGTGATCACGTGACTATCATGCACTACTCACGTGGCTGATCATGCAATGATCATGTAGCTACCATGTACAGGTCACGTGAATGATCATACACCCATCAGGTGACTGATCATGCACTGATCACGTGGCTATCATGCACTGATCGAGGCTGATCATGCACTGATCACGTCTATATCATGCACTGATCACATGACTGCCCATGCACTGATCACGTGGATGATCATACACTAATCATGTGACAGATCATGCACTGATCACGTGGCTGATCATGCACTGATACCGTGACTGAGCATGGACTGATCACATGACTATCATGTAGTGATCACGTGACTTAATGGCGCTGATCATGTGACTGATCATGCGCTGATCATGTTTGCTATCATACACTGATCATGTGCCTCTGGAGGCAATAAACAAAGAGCTGAGTAGGCACGAATCAAACAGTCAGCAGGCAATAATCATGGAACTCAGGTGTGAGGAATCATGCTGCTCAGCTGGCAATAATCAAGCAGCTGAGCAGGCAGGAATTATGCAGCACAGCTGGCTTGTCAAGCAGATGACAGGCAGGAATCGTGCAGCTCAGCTGGCAATTGTCAAGCAGATGAGCAGACAGTAATCACGCAGCTCAGCAGGCCCAGATCACGTGACTGAGCATGCACTGTTCACGTGGCTGATCATACACTGATCGCGTGATTGATCATGCACTGATCACTGGATATCATGCACTGATCACGTGGCTGATCATACACTGTTCACGTGTCTGACCATGCACTGATCACGTGGCTGATCATACACTGCTCGCGTAACTGATCATGCACTGATCACGTGGCTATCATGCACTGATCACGTGGCTGAACATGCACTGTTCACGTGGCTGATCACACACTGTCACGTGACATATCATGCACTGATCACGTGGCACTCATGCACTGATCACGTGGCTGATCATACACTGATCACGTAACTCATGCACACATCACGTGGCTATCATGCACTGCTCACGTGGCTCGTCATGGAATGATCACGTAGCAACCATATACTGGTAACGTGACTGATGCAAAGATCACGTAAATGATCATGCACTGTTCACGTGACTGATCATGTACTGATCACGTGACTGATCATGCACTGATCACGTGGCTATCATGCACTGCTCACGTGGCTGATCATGCAACGATCACGTGGCAACCATGTACTGGTCACGTGACTGATCATGCACTGATCACGTAATTGATCATGCACTGATCACGTGGCTCATCATGCACTGATCACGTGGCTGATCACACATGTATCACGTGACTGATCATTCACTGATCCCGTGGCTCTCATGCACTGATCACGTGGCTGTCATGCACTGATCACGTGGCTATCATGCACTGATCACGTGGCTGATCATGCACTGATCACGTGGCTGATCATGCACTGATCACGTAGCTACCATGTACTGGTCACGTGACTGATCATGCACTGATCGTAATTGATCATGCACTGATCATGTGGCTGATCATGCACTGATCGCGTGGCTGATCATGCACTGATCACGTAACTGATCATGCACTGATCACGTGACTGATCATGCACTGATCACGTGGCTGATCATGCACTGATCACGTGACTGATCATGCACTGATCACGTGACTGATCATGCACTGATCACGTGGCTATCATGCACTGCTCACGTGGCTGATCATGCCATGATCACGCAGCTACCATGTACTGGTCACATGACTGATCATGCACTGATCACGTGACTGATCATGCACTGATCACGTGGCTATCATGCACTACTCACGTGGCTGATCATGCAATGATCATGTAGCTACCATGTACAGGTCACGTGAATGATCATACACCCATCAGGTGACTGATCATGCACTGATCACGTGGCTATCATGCACTGATCACGAGACTGATCATGCACTGTTCACGTCTATATCATGCACTGATCACATGACTGCCCATGCACTGATCACGTGGATGATCATACACTAATCATGTGACAGATCATGCACTGATCACGTGGCTGATCATGCACTGATACCGTGACTGAGCATGGACTGATCACATGACTATCATGTAGTGATCACGTGACTTAATGGCGCTGATCATGTGACTGATCATGCGCTGATCATGTTTGCTATCATACACTGATCATGTGCCTCTGGAGGCAATAAACAAAGAGCTGAGTAGGCACGAATCAAACAGTCAGCAGGCAATAATCATGGAACTCAGGTGTGAGGAATCATGCTGCTCAGCTGGCAATAATCAAGCAGCTGAACAGGCAGGAATTACGCAGCACAGCTGGCAATTGTCAAGCAGATGACAGGCAGGAATCGTGGAGCTCAGCTGGCAATTGTCAAGCAGATGAGCAGACAGTAATCACGCAGCTCAGCAGGCCCAGATCACGTGACTGAGCATGCACTGTTCACGTGGCTGATCATACACTGATCACGTGATGATCATGCACTGATCACTTGGATATCATGCACTGATCACGTGGCTGATCATACACTGTTCACGTGTCTGACCATGCACTGATCACGTGGCTGATCATACACTGCTCACGTAACTGATCATGCACTGATCACGTGGCTATCATGCACTGATCACGTGGCTGAACATGCACTGTTCACGTGGCTGATCACACACCTGTCACGTGACATATCATGCACTGATCACGTGGCACTCATGCACTGATCACGTGGCTGATCATACTCTGCTCGCGTAACTCATGCACACATCACGTGGCTATCATGCACTGCTCACGTGGCTCGTCATGGAATGATCACGTAGCAACCATATACTGGTCACGTGACTGATCATGCACAGATCACGTAAATGATCATGCACTGTTCACGTGACTGATCATGTACTGATCACGTGACTGATCATGCACTGATCACGTGGCTATCATGCTCTGCTCACGTGGCTGATCATGCAACGATCACGTAGCAACCATGTGCTGGTCTCGTGACTGATCATGCACTGATCACGTAATTGATCCTGCACTGATCACGTAGCTCATCATGCACTGATCACGTGGCTGATCACACATGTATCACGTGACTGATCATGCACTGATCACGTGGCTATCATGCACTGATCACGTGGCTGTCATGCACTGATCACGTGGATATCATGCACTGATCACGTGGCTGATCATACACTGATCACGTAACTGATCATGCACTGATCACGTGGCTATCATGCACTGATCACGTGGCTGAACATGCACTGTTCACGTGGCTGATCACACACTGATCACGTGACTGATCATGCACTGATCACGTGACTCATGCACTGTCGTGGCTGATCATGCACTGATCACGTAACTCATGCACATCACGTGCTATCATGCACTGACCGTGGCTGATCATGCACTGATCACATCAGCAACATATGGCACTGTGGCTGATCATGCAAATCATAATGATCATGCACTATCACGTGACTGATCATGCACTGATCACGTGACTGATCATGCACTGATCACGTGGCTATCATGCACTGATCACGTGGCTGATCATGCACTGATCACGTGGCTACCATGTACTGATCACGTGACTGATCATGCACTGATCACGCATGTGATCATGCACTGATCACGTGGCTGATCGCACTGATCATGGCTGATCACATGTCACGTGGCTGATCATGCACTGATCACGTGGCTCTCATGCACTGATCACGTGGCTGTCATGCACTGATCGTGGCTATCATGCACTGATCACGTGGCTGATCATACGTGTCACATGACTGATCATGCACTGATCACGTGGCTATCATGCACTGATCACGTGGCTATCATGCACTGATCACGTGGCTTATCATGCACTGATCACGGCTACCATGCACTGATCACGTGACTGATCATGCACTGATCACGTGGCTGATCATGCACTGATCACGTGGCTGATCATGCACTGATCACGTGGCTGATCATGCACTGATCACGTGGCTGATCATGCACTGATCACGTGACTGATCATGCACTGATCGTGGCTGATCATGCACTGATCACGTGGCTGATCATGCACTGATCACGTGGCTGATCATGCACTGATCACGTGGCTGATCATGCACTGATCGTGACTGATCATGCACTGATCGTGGCTGATCATGCACTGATCACGTGACTGATCATGCACTGATCACGTGACTGATCATGCACTGATCACGTGGCTATCATGCACTGCTCACGTGGCTGATCATGCCATGATCACGCTATCATGCACTGATCACGTGACTGATCATGCACTGATCACGTGACTGATCATGCACTGATCACGTCTATATCATGCACTGATCACATGACTGCCATGCACTGATCACGTGGCTGATCATACACTAATCACGTGACAGATCATGCACTGATCACGTGGCTGATCATGCACTGATCACGTGACTGATCATGCACTGATCACATGACTATCATGCAGTGATCACGTGACTTAATGGCGCTGATCATGTGACTGATCATGCGCTGATCATGTTTGCTATCATACACTGATCATGTGCCTCTGTAGACAATAAACAAAGAGCTGAGTAGGCACGAATCAAACAGTCAGCAGGCAATAATCATGGAACTCAGGTGTGAGGAATCATGCTGCTCAGCTGGCAATAATCAAGCAGCTGAGCAGGCAGGAATACGCAGCACAGCTGGCAATTGTCAAGCAGATGACAGGCAGGAATCGTGCAGCTCAGCTGGCAATTGTCAAGCAGATGAGCAGACAGTAATCACGCAGCTCAGCAGGCCCTGATCACGTGACTGAGCATGCACTGATCACGTGGCTGATCATACACTGATCACGTGATGATCATGCACTGATCACGTGGATATCATGCACTGATCACGTGGCTGATCATACACTGTTCACGTGTCTGATCATGCACTGATCACGTGGCTGATCATGCACTGATCACGTAACTGATCATGCACTGATCACGTGGCTATCATGCACTGATCACGTGGCTGAACATGCACTGATCACGTGGCTGATCACACACCTGTCACGTGACATAT
The DNA here is from genome assembly GCF_032452875.1 of Bos javanicus. NCBI lineage: Eukaryota > Metazoa > Chordata > Mammalia > Artiodactyla > Bovidae > Bos > Bos javanicus. The sequence goes on from NW_026894838.1 coordinate 46,747, forward strand.
CATGCACTGATCACGTGGCACTCATGCACTGATCACGTGGCTGATCATACTCTGCTCACGTAACTCATGCACACATCACGTGGCTATCATGCACTGCTCACGTGGCTCGTCATGGAATGATCACGTAGCAACCATATACTGGTCACGTGACTGATCATGCACTGATCACGTAAATGATCATGCACTGTTCACGTGACTGATCATGTACTGATCACGTGACTGATCATGCACTGATCACGTGGCTATCATGCACTGCTCACGTGGCTGATCATGCACGATCACGTAGCAACCATGTACTGGTCACGTGACTGATCATGCACTGATCACGTAATTGATCATGCACTGATCACGTGGCTCATCATGCACTGATCACGTGGCTGATCACACATGTATCACGTGACTGATCATGCACTGATCCGTGGCTCTCATGCACTGATCACGTGGCTATCATGCACTGATCACGTGGCTGATCATGCACTGTCACGTGACTGATCATGCACTGATCACGTGGCTATCATGCACTGATCACGTGGCTGATCATGCACTGATCACGTGGCTGATCATGCACTGATCACGTAACTGATCATGCACTGATCACGTGACTGATCATGCACTGATCACGTGGCTATCATGCACTGATCACGTGGCTGACATACACTGATCACGTGCCTGATCATGCACTGATCACGTGGCTGATCATGCACTGATCACGTGACTGATCATGCACTGATCACGTGACTGATCATGCACTGATCACGTGGCTATCATGCACTGCTCACGTGGCTGATCATGCCATGATCACGCAGCTACCATGTACTGGTCACATGACTGATCATGCACTGATCACGTGACTGATCATGCAGTGATCACGTGGCTATCATGCACTACTCACGTGGCTGATCATGCAATGATCATGTAGCTACCATGTACAGGTCACGTGAATGATCATACACCCATCAGGTGACTGATCATGCACTGATCACGTGGCTATCATGCACTGATCACGAGACTGATCATGCACTGATCACGTCTATATCATGCACTGATCACATGACTGCCCATGCACTGATCACGTGGATGATCATACACTAATCATGTGACAGATCATGCACTGATCACGTGGCTGATCATGCACTGATACCGTGACTGAGCATGGACTGATCACATGACTATCATGTAGTGATCACGTGACTTAATGGCGCTGATCATGTGACTGATCATGCGCTGATCATGTTTGCTATCATACACTGATCATGTGCCTCTGGAGGCAATAAACAAAGAGCTGAGTAGGCACGATCAAACAGTCAGCAGGCAATAATCATGGAACTCAGGTGTGAGGAATCATGCTGCTCAGCTGGCAATAATCAAGCAGCTGAGCAGGCAGGAATTACGCAGCACAGCTGGCAATTGTCAAGCAGATGACAGGCAGGAATCGTGCAGCTCAGCTGGCAATTGTCAAGCAGATGAGCAGACAGTAATCACGCAGCTCAGCAGGCCCAGATCACATGACTGAGCATGCACTGTTCACGTGGCTGATCATACACTGATCACGTGATGATCATGCACTGATCACTTGGATATCATGCACTGATCACGTGGCTGATCATACACTGTTCACGTGTCTGACCATGCACTGATCACGTGGCTGATCATGCACTGCTCACGTAACTGATCATGCACTGATCACGTGGCTATCATGCACTGATCACGTGGCTGAACATGCACTGTTCACGTGGCTGATCACACACCTGTCACGTGACATATCATGCACTGATCACGTGGCACTCATGCACTGATCACGTGGCTGATCATACTCTGATCACGTAACTCATGCACACATCACGTGGCTATCATGCACTGCTCACGTGGCTCGTCATGGAATGATCACGTGCAACCATATACTGGTACGTGACTGATCATACTGATCACGTAAATGATCATGCACTGTTCACGTGACTGATCATGTACTGATCACGTGACTGATCATGCACTGATCACGTGGCTATCATGCTCTGCTCACGTGGCTGATCATGCAGCGATCACGTAGCAACCATGTACTGGTCACGTGACTGATCATGCACTGATCACGTAATTGATCATGCACTGATCACGTGGCTCATCATGCACTGATCACGTGGCTGATCACACATGTATCACGTGACTGATCATGCACTGATCACGTGGCTCTCATGCACTGATCACGTGGCTGTCATGCACTGATCACGTGGATATCATGCACTGATCACGTGGCTGATCACACTGATCACATGACTGATCATGCACTGATCACGTGGCTATCATGCACTGATCACGTGGCTATCATGCACTGATCACGTGGCTGATCATGCACTGATCACGTAGCTATCATGCACTGATCACGTGACTGATCATGCACTGATCACGTAATTGATCATGCACTGATCATGTGGCTGATCATGCACTGATCACGTGGCTGATCATGCACTGATCACGTAACTGATCATGCACTGATCACGTGACTGATCATGCACTGATCACGTGGCTATCATGCACTGATCACGTGGCTGATCATGCACTGATCACGTGACTGATCATGCACTGATCACGTGGCTGATCATGCACTGATCACGTAACTGATCATGCACTGATCACGTGGCTATCATGCACTGATCACGTGGCTGATCATGCACTGATCACGTGGCTGATCACACACCTGTCACGTGACTATCATGCACTGATCACGTGGCACTCATGCACTGATCACGTGGCTGATCATGCACTGATCACGTAACTCATGCACTCATCACGTGGCTATCATGCACTGCTCACGTGGCTGTCATGGAATGATCACGTAGCAACCATATACTGGTCACGTGACTGATCATGCAAATCACGTAAATGATCATGCACTGATCACGTGACTGATCATGCACTGATCACGTGACTGATCATGCACTGATCACGTGGCTATCATGCACTGATCACGTGGCTGATCATGCAACGATCACGTGAGCAACCATGCACTGATCACGTGACTGATCATGCACTGATCACGTAATTGATCATGCACTGATCACGTGGCTCATCATGCACTGATCACGTGGCTGATCACACATGTATCACGTGACTGATCATGCACTGATCACGTGGCTCTCATGCACTGATCACATGGATATCATGCCCTGATCACGTGGCTGATCACACACGTATCACATGACTGATCATGCACTGATCACGTGGCTATCATGCACTGATCACGTGGCTGATCATGCACTGATCACGTAACTGATCATGCACTGATCACGTAACTGATCATGCACTGATCACGTGACTGATCATGCACTGATCACGTGGTATCATGCACTGATCACGTGGCTGACATACACTGATCACGTGCCTGGTCATGCACTGATCACGTGGCTGATCATGCACTGATCACGTGACTGATCATGCACTGATCACGTGTCTGATCATGCACTGATCACGTGGCTATCATGCACTGCTCACGTGGCTGATCATGCCATGATCACGCAGCTACCATGTACTGGTCACATGACTGATCATGCACTGATCACGTGACTGATCATGCAGTGATCACGTGGCTATCATGCACTACTCACGTGGCTGATCATGCAATGATCATGTAGCTACCATGTACAGGTCACGTGAATGATCATACACCCATCAGGTGACTGATCATGCACTGATCACGTGGCTATCATGCACTGATCACGTGACTGATCATGCACTGATCACGTCTATATCATGCACTGATCACATGACTGCCCATGCACTGATCACGTGGATGATCATACACTAATCTTGTGACAGATCATGCACTGATCACGTGGCTGATCATGCACTGATACCGTGACTGAGCATGGACTGATCACATGACTATCATGTAGTGATCACGTGTGTTAATGGCGCTGATCATGTGACTGATCATGCGCTGATCATGTTTGCTATCATACACTGATCATGTGCCTCTGGAGGCAATAAACAAAGAGCTGAGTAGGCACGAATCAAACAGTCAGCAGGCAATAATCATGGAACTCAGGTGTGAGGAATCATGCTGCTCAGCTGGCAATAATCAAGCAGCTGAGCAGGCAGGAATTACGCAGCACAGCTGGCAATTGTCAAGCAGATGACAGGCAGGAATCGTGCAGCTCAGCTGGCAATTGTCAAGCAGATGAGCAGCCAGTAATCACGCAGCTCAGCAGGCCCAGATCACGTGACTGAGCATGCACTGTTCACGTGGCTGATCATACACTGATCACGTGATGATCATGCACTGATCACTTGGATATCATGCACTGATCACGTGGCTGATCATACACTGTTCACGTGTCTGACCATGCACTGATCACGTGGCTGATCATACACTGCTCACGTAACTGATCATGCACTGATCACGTGGCTATCATGCACTGATCACGTGGCTGAACATGCACTGTTCACGTGGCTGATCACACACCTGTCACGTGACATATCATGCACTGATCACGTGGCACTCATGCACTGATCACGTGGCTGATCATACTCTGCTCACGTAACTCATGCACACATCACGTGGCTATCATGCACTGCTCACGTGGCTCGTCATGGAATGATCACGTAGCTACCATATACTGGTAACGTGACTGATCATGCAAGATCACGTAAATGATCATGCACTGTTCACGTGACTGATCATGTACTGATCACGTGACTGATCATGCACTGATCACGTGGCTATCATGCTCTGCTCACGTGGCTGATCATGCAGCGATCACGTAGCAACCATGTACTGATCACGTGACTGATCATGCACTGATCACGTAATTGATCCTGCACTGATCACGTGGCTCATCATGCACTGATCACGTGGCTGATCACATGTATCACGTGACTGATCATGCACTGATCACGTGGCTCTCATGCACTGATCACGTGGCTGTCATGCACTGATCACGTGGATATCATGCACTGATCACGTGGCTGATCACACGTATCACATGACTGATCATGCACTGATCACGTGGCTATCATGCACTGATCACGTGGCTATCATGCACTGATCACGTGGCTGATCATGCAATGATCACGTAGCTACCATGCTGGTCACGTGACTGATCATGCACTGATCACGAATTGATCATGCACTGATCATGTGGCTGATCATGCACTGATCACGTGGCTGATCATGCACTGATCACGTAACTGATCATGCACTGATCACGTGACTGATCATGCACTGATCACGTGGCTATCATGCACTGATCACGTGGCTGATCATGCACTGATCACGTGCCTGATCATGCACTGATCACGTGGCTGATCATGCACTGATCACGTGACTGATCATGCACTGATCACGTGGCTGATCATGCACTGATCACGTGACTGATCATGCACTGATCACGTGGCTGATCATGCACTGATCACGTGGCTATCATGCACTGATCACGTGGCTGATCATGCCATGATCGCAGCTACCATGTACTGGTCACATGACTGATCATGCACTGATCACGTGACTGATCATGCACTGATCACGTGGCTCATGCACTGATCACGTGGCTGTCATGCACTGATCCGCGTGGATCATGCTGATCACGTGGCTGATCACACACTATCACATGACTGATCGCACTGATCGTGGCTATCATGCACTGATCGTGGCTATCATGCACTGATCACGTGGCTGATCATGCACTGATCACGCATGCTTCATGCACTGATCACGTGACTGATCATGCACTGATCACGTGACTGATCATGCACTGATCACGTGGCTGATCATGCACTGATCACGTGGCTGATCATGCACTGATCACGTAACTGATCATGCACTGATCACGTGACTGATCATGCACTGATCACGTGGCTATCATGCTGATCACGTGGCTGATCATGCACTGATCACGTGCCTGATCATGCACTGATCACGTGGCTGATCATGCACTGATCACGTGACTGATCATGCACTGATCACGTGGCTATCATGCACTGCTCACGTGGCTGATCATGCATGATCACGCAGCTACCATGTACTGGTCATGACTGATCATGCACTGATCACGTGACTGATCATGCAGTGATCACGTGGCTATCATGCACTACTCACGTGGCTGATCATGCAATGATCATGTAGCTACCATGTACAGGTCACGTGAATGATCATACACCCATCAGTGACTGATCATGCACTGATCACGTGGCTATCATGCACTGATCACGAGACTGATCATGCACTGATCACGTCTATATCATGCACTGATCACATGACTGCCATGCACTGATCACGTGGATGATCATACACTAATCTTGGCAGATCATGCACTGATCACGTGGCTGATCATGCACTGATACCGTGACTGAGCATGGACTGATCACATGACTATCATGTAGTGATCACGTGACTTAATGGCGCTGATCATGTGACTGATCATGCGCTGATCATGTTTGCTATCATACACTGATCATGTGCCTCTGGAGGCAATAAACAAAGAGCTGAGTAGGCACGAATCAAACAGTCAGCAGGCAATAATCATGGAACTCAGGTGTGAGGAATCATGCTGCTCAGCTGGCAATAATCAAGCAGCTGAGCAGGCAGGAATTGCAGCACAGCTGGCAATTGTCAAGCAGATGACAGGCAGGAATCGTGCAGCTCAGCTGGCAATTGTCAAGCAGATGAGCAGACAGTAATCACGCAGCTCAGCAGGCCCAGATCACGTGACTGAGCATGCACTGTTCACGTGGCTGATCATACACTGATCACGTGATGATCATGCACTGATCACTTGGATATCATGCACTGATCACGTGGCTGATCATACACTGTTCACGTGTCTGACCATGCACTGATCACGTGGCTGATCATACACTGCTCACGTAACTGATCATGCACTGATCACGTGGCTATCATGCACTGATCACGTGGCTGAACATGCACTGTTCACGTGGCTGATCACACACTGTCACGTGACATATCATGCACTGATCACGTGGCTATCATGCACTGATCACGTGGCTGATCATGCACTGATCACGTGGCTGTATCATACCTGGTCACGTGACTGATCGCACTGATCACAGCAAAATGATCATGCACTGATCACGTACTGATCATCATGCTGATCACGTGACTGATCATGCACTGTCACGTGGCTATCATGCACTGCTCACGTCATGCTGATCACGTGGTGATCATGCACTGATCACGTGGCTGATCATGCACTGATCACGTGGCTGATCACACATGTATCACGACTGATCATGCACTGATCCCGTGGCTCTCATGCACTGATCACGTGGCTGTCATGCACTGATCACGTGGATATCATGCACTGATCACGTGGCTGATCACGCACGTATCACATGACTGATCATGCACTGATCACGTGGCTATCATGCACTGATCACGTGGCTATCATGCACTGATCACGTGGCTGATCATGCAATGATCACGTAGCTACCATGTACTGGTCACGTGACTGATCATGCACTGATCACGTTCTGATCATGCACTGATCATGTGGCTGATCATGCACTGATCACGTGGCTGATCATGCACTGATCACATAACTGATCATGCACTGATCACGTGACTGATCATGCACTGATCACGTGGCTATCATGCACTGATCACTTGGCTGACATACACTGATCACGTGCCTGGTCATGCACTGATCACGTGGCTGATCATGCACTGATCACGTGACTGATCATGCACTGATCTCGTGTCTGATCATGCACTGATCACGTGGCTATCATGCACTGCTCACGTGGCTGATCATGCCATGATCACGCAGCTACCATGTACTGGTCACATGACTGATCATGCACTGATCACGTGACTGATCATGCAGTGATCACGTGGCTATCATGCACTACTCACGTGGCTGATCATGCAATGATCATGTAGCTACCATGTACAGGTCACGTGAATGATCATACACCCATCAGGTGACTGATCATGCACTGATCACGTGGCTATCATGCACTGATCACGAGACTGATCATGCACTGTTCGTCTATATCATGCACTGATCACATGACTGCCCATGCACTGATCACGTGGATGATCATACACTATTTTGTGACTGATCATGCACTGATACCGTGACTGAGCATGGACTGATCACATGACTATCATGTAGTGATCACGTGACTTAATGGCGCTGATCATGTGACTGATCATGCGCTGATCATGTTTGCTATCATACACTGATCATGTGCCTCTGGAGGCAATAAACAAAGAGCTGAGTAGGCACGAATCAAACAGTCAGCAGGCAATAATCATGGAACTCAGGTGTGAGGAATCATGCTGCTCAGCTGGCAATAATCAAGCAGCTGAGCAGGCAGGAATTACGCAGCACAGCTGGCAATTGTCAAGCAGATGACAGGCAGGAATCGTGCAGCTCAGCTGGCAATTGTCAAGCAGATGAGCAGACAGTAATCACGCAGCTCAGCAGGCCCAGATCACGTGACTGAGCATGCACTGTTCACGTGGCTGATCATACACTGATCACGTGATGATCATGCACTGATCACGTGGATATCATGCACTGATCACATGGCTGATCATACACTGTTCACGTGTCTGACCATGCACTGATCACGTGGCTGATCATACACTGCTCACGTAACTGATCATGCACTGATCACGTGGCATCATGCACTGATCACGTGGCTGATCATGCACTGATCATGTATCATGCATCACGTGGCTATCATGCACTCACGTGGCTGATCATGCACTGATCACGTAGCAACCATGCACTGATCACGTGACTGATCATGCACTGATCACGTAAATGATCATGCACTGATCACGTGACTGATCATGCACTGATCACGTGACTGATCATGCACTGATCACGTGGCTATCATGCACTGCTCACGTGGCTGATCATGCCATGATCACGCACTACCATGTACTGGTCACATGACTGATCATGCACTGATCACGTGACTGATCATGCACTGATCACGTGGCTATCATGCACTACTCACGTGGCTGATCATGCAATGATCATGTAGCTACCATGTACAGGTCACGTGAATGATCATGCACCCATCAGGTGACTGATCATGCACTGATCACGTGGCTATCATGCACTGATCACGGACTGATCATGCACTGATCACGTCTATATCATGCACTGATCACATGACTGCCCATGCACTGATCACGTGGATGATCATACACTAATCACGTGACAGATCATGCACTGATCACGTGGCTGATCATGCACTGATACCGTGACTGAGCATGGACTGATCACATGACTATCATGTAGTGATCACGTGACTTAATGGCGCTGATCATGTGACTGATCATGCGCTGATCATGTTTGCTATCATACACTGATCATGTGCCTCTGGAGGCAATAAACAAAGAGCTGAGTAGGCACGAATCAAACAGTCAGCAGGCAATAATCATGGAACTCAGGTGTGAGGAATCATGCTGCTCAGCTGGCAATAATCAAGCAGCTGAGCATGCAGGAATCATGCAGCTCAGCTGGCAATTGTCAAGCAGATGAGCAGACAGTAATCACGCAGCTCAGCAGGCCCAGATCACGTGACTGAGCATGCACTGTTCACGTGGCTGATCATACACTGATCACGTGATGATCATGCACTGATCACTTGGATATCATGCACTGATCACGTGGCTGATCATACACTGTTCACGTGTCTGACCATGCACTGATCACGTGGCTGATCATACACTACTCACGTAACTGATCATGCACTGATCACGTGGCTATCATGCACTGATCACGTGGCTGAACATGCACTGTTCACGTGGCTGATCACACACCTGTCACGTGACATATCATGCACTGATCACGTGGCATCATGCACTGATCACGTGGCTGATCATACTCTGCTCACGTAACTCATGCACACATCACGTGGCTATCATGCACTGCTCACGTGGCTGATCATGGAATGATCACGTGGCAACCATATACTGGTCACGTGACTGATCATGCACTGATCACGTAAATGATCATGCACTGTTCACGTGACTGATCATGTACTGATCACGTGACTGATCATGCACTGATCACGTGGCTATCATGCACTGCTCACGTGGCTGATCATGCACGATCACGTAGCAACCATGTACTGGTCACGTGACTGATCATGCACTGATCACGTGATTGATCATGCACTGATCACGTGGCTCATCATGCACTGATCACGTGGCTGATCACACATGTATCACGTGACTGATCATGCACTGATCACGTGGCTCATGCACTGATCACGTGGCTGTCATGCACTGATCTCGTGGCTATCATGCACTGATCACGTGGCTATCATGCACTGATCACGTGGCTTATCAGGCATTGATCACGTAGCTACCATGTACTGGTCACGTGACTGATCATGCACTGAGCACGTAATTGATCATGCACTGATCATGTGGCTGATCATGCACTGATCACGTGGCTGATCATACACTGATCACATAACTGATCATGCACTGATCACGTGACTGATCATGCACTGATCACGTGCCTGGTCATGCACTGATCACGTGGCTGATCATGCACTGATCACGTGACTGATCATGCACTGATCTCGTGTCTGATCATGCACTGATCACGTGGCTATCATGCACTGATCACGTGGCTTATCAGGCAATGATCACGTAGCTACCATGTACTGGTCACGTGACTGATCATGCACTGAGCACGTAATTGATCATGCACTGATCATGTGGCTGATCATGCACTGATCACGTGGCTGATCATACACTGATCACATAACTGATCATGCACTGATCACGTGACTGATCATACACTGATTACCTGCCTGGTCATGCACAGATCACGTGACAATCATGAACTGATCACATAGCTATCATGAACTGATCACCTGGCTGATCATGCACTGATCACGTGGCTGATCATGCAATGATCACGTGGCTATCATGCACTGATCACGTGGCTGAACATGCACTGTTCACGTGGCTGATCACACACCTGTCACGTGACATATCATGCACTGATCACGTGGCACTCATGCACTGATCACGTGGCTGATCATACTCTGCTCACGTAACTCATGCACACATCACGTGGCTATCATGCACTGCTCACGTGGCTCGTCATGGAATGATCACGTGCAACCATATACTGGTAACGTGACTGATCATGCAAAGAGCACGTAAATGATCATGCACTGTTCACGTGACTGATCATGTACTGATCACGTGCCTGATCATGCACTGACCATGTGGCTATCATGCTCTGCTCACGTGGCTGATCATGCAACGGTCACGTAGCAACCATGTACTGGTCACGTGACTGATCATGCACTGATCACGTAATTGATCCTGCACTGATCACGTGGCTCATCATGCACTGATCACTTTGCTGATCACACATGTATGACGTGACTGATCATGCACTGATCCCGTGGCTCTCATGCACTGATCACGTGGCTGTCATGCACTGATCACGTGGATATCATGCACTGATCACGTGGCTGATCACACACGTATCACACGACTGATCATGCACTGATCACGTGGCTATCATGCACTGATCACGTGGCTATCATGCACTGATCATGTGGCTGATCAGGCAATGATCACGTAGCTACCATGTACTGGTCACGTGACTGATCATGCACTGATCACGTAATTGATCATGCACTGATCATGTGGCTGATCATGCACTGATCACGTGGCTGATCATACACTGATCACATAACTGATCATGCACTGATCACGTGACTGATCATGCACTGATCACGTGGCTATCATGCACTGATCACTTGGATGGACATACACTGATCACGTGCCTGGTCATGCACTGATCACGTGGCTGATCATGCACTGATCACGTGACTGATCATGCTCTGATCTCGTGTCTGATCATGCACTGATCACGTGGCTATCATGCACTGCTCACGTGACTGATCATGCCATGATCACGCAGCTACCATGTACTGGTCACATGACTGATCATGCACTGATCACGTGACTGATCATGCAGTGATCACGTGGCTATCATGAACTACTCACGTGGCTGATCATGCAATGATCATGTAGCTACCATGTACAGGTCACGTGAATGATCATACACACATCAGGTGACTGATCATGCACTGATCACGTGGCTATCATGCACTGATCACGAGACTGATCATGCACTGTTCACGTCTATATCATGCACTGATCACATGACTGCCAGTGCACTGATCACGTGGATGATCATACACTAATCTTGTGACAGATCATGCACTGATCACGTGGCTGATCATGCACTGATACCGTGACTGAGCATGGACTGATCACATGACTATCATGTAGTGATCACGTGACTTAATGGCGCTGATCATGTGACTGATCATGCGCTGATCATGTTTGCTATCATACACTGATCATGTGCCTCTGGAGGCAATAAACAAAGAGCTGAGTAGGCACGAATCAAACAGTCAGCAGGCAATAATCATGGAACTCAGCTGTGAGGAATCATGCTGCTCTGCTGGCAATAATCAAGCAGCTGAGCAGGCAGGAATTACGCAGCACAGCTGGCAATTGTCAAGCAGATGACAGGCAGGAATCGTGCAGCTCAGCTGGCAATTGTCAAGCAGATGAGCAGACAGTAATCACGCAGCTCAGCAGGCCCAGATCACGTGACTGAGCATGCACTGTTCACGTGGCTGATCATACACTGATCACGTGATGATCATGCACTGATCACTAGGATATCATGCACTGATCACGTGGCTGATCATACACTATTCACGTGTCTGACCATGCACTGATCACGTGGCTGATCATACACTGCTCACATAACTGATCATGCACTGATCACGTGGCTGAACATGCACTGTTCACGTGGCTGATCACACACCTGTCACGTGACATATCATGCACTGATCACGTGGCACTCATGCACTGATCACGTGGCTGATCATACTCTGCTCACGTAACTCATGCACACATCACGTGGCTATCATGCACTGCTCACGTGGCTCGTCATGGAATGATCACGTAGCAACCATATACTGGTAACGTGACTGATCATGCAAAGATCACGTAAATGATCATGCACTGTTCACGTGACTGATCATGTACTGATCACGTGACTGATCATGCACTGACCACGTGGCTATAATGCTCTGCTCACGTGGCTGATCATGCAACGATCACGTAGCAACCATGTACTGGTCACGTGACTGATCATGCACTGATCAAGTAAATGATCCTGCACTGATCACGTGGCTCATCATGCACTGATCACGTGGCTGATCACACATGTATCACGTGACTGATCATGCACTGATCCCGTGGCTCTCATGCACTGATCACGTGGCTTTCATGCACTGATCACGTGGATATCATGCACTGATCATGTGGCTGATCACACACGTATCACATGACTGATCATGCACTGATCACGTGGCTATCATGCACTGATCACGTGGCTATCATGCACTGATCATGTGGCTGATCAGGCAATGATCACGTAGCTACCATGTACTGATCACGTGACTGATCATGTACTGATCACGTAATTGATCATGCACTGATCATGTGGCTGATCATGCACTGATCACGTGGCTGATCATACACTGATCACATAACTGATCATGCACTGATCACGTGACTGATCATGCACTGATCACTTGGCTGGACATACACTGATCACGTGCCTGGTCATGCACTGATCACGTGGCTGATCATGCACTGATCACGTGGCTGATCATGCACTGATCTCGTGTCTGATCATGCACTGATCACGTGGCTATCATGCACTGCTCACGTGGCTGATCATGCCATGATCACGCAGCTACCATGTACTGGTCACATGACTGATCATGCACTGATCACGTGACTGATCATGCAGTGATCACGTGGCTATCATGAACTACTCACGTGGCTGATCATGCAATGATCATGTAGCTACCATGTACAGGTCACGTGAATGATCATACACCCATCAGGTGACTGATCATGCACTGATCACGTGGCTATCATGCACTGATCACGGGACTGATCAAGCACTGTTCACGTCTATATCATGCACTGATCCCATGACTACCCGTGCACTGATCACGTGGATGATCATACACTAATCTTGTGACAGATCATGCACTGATCACGTGGCTGATCATGCACTGATACCGTGACTGAGCATGGACTGATCACATGACTATCATGTAGTGATCACGTGACTTAATGGCGCTGATCATGTGACTGATCATGCGCTGATCATGTTTGCTATCATACACTGATCATGTGCCTCTGGAGGCAATAAACAAAGAGCTGAGTAGGCACGAATCAAACAGTCAGCAGGCAATAATCATGGAACTCAGGTGTGAGGAATCATGCTGCTCAGCTGGCAATAATCAAGCAGCTGAGCAGGCAGGAATTACGCAGCACAGCTGGCAATTGTCAAGCAGATGACAGGCAGGAATCGTGCAGCTCAGCTGGCAATTGTCAAGCAGATGAGCAGACAGTAATCACGCAGCTCAGCAGGCCCAGATCACGTGACTGAGCATGCACTGTTCACGTGGCTGATCATACACTGATCACGTGATGATCATGCACTGATCACTTGGATATCATGCACTGATCACGTGGCTGATCATACACTGTTCACGTGTCTGACCATGCACTGATCACGTGGCTGATCATACACTGCTCACGTAACTGATCATGCACTGATCACGTGGCTATCATGCACTGATTACGTGGCTGAACATGCACTGTTCACGTGGCTGATCACACACCTGTCACGTGACATATCATGCACTGATCACGTGGCACTCATGCACTGATCACGTGGCTAATCATACTCTGCTCACGTAACTCATGCACACATCACGTGGCTATCATGCACTGCTCACGTGGCTGATCATGCCATGATCACGCAGCTACCATGTACTGGTCACATGACTGATCATGCACTGATCACGTGACTGATCATGCAGTGATCACGTGGCTCTCATGCACTGATCACGTGGCTGTCATGCACTGATCACGTGGATATCATGCACTGACCACGTGGCTGATCACACACGTATCACATGACTGATCATGAACTGATCACGTGGCTATCATGCACTGATCACGTGGCTATCATGCACTGATCATGTGGCTGATCAGGCAATGATCACGTAGCTACCATGTACTGGTCACGTGACTGATCTTGCACTATTCATGTAATTGATCATGCACTGATCATGTGGCTGATCATGCACTGATCACGTGGCAGATCATACACTGATCACATAACTGATCATGCACTGATCACGTGACTGATCATGCACTGATCACGTGGCTATCATGCACTGATCACTTGGCTGGACATACACTGATCACGTGCCTGGTCATGCACTGATCACGTGGCTGATCATGCACTGATCTTGTGTCTGATCATGCACTGATCACGTGGGTATCATGCACTGCTCACGTGGCTGATCATGCCATGATCACGCAGCTACCATGTACTGGTCACATGACTGATCATGCACTGATCACGTGACTGATCATGCAGTGATCACGTGGCTATCATGAACTACTCACGTGGCTGAGCATGCAATGATCATGTAGCTACCATGTACAGGTCACGTGAATGATCATACACCCATCAGGTGACTGATCATGCACTGATCACGTGGCTATCATGCACTGATCACGAGACTGATCATGCACTGTTCACGTCTATATCATGCACTGATCACATGACTGCCCGTGCACTGATCTCGTGGATGATCATACACTAATCTTGTGACAGATCATGCACTGATCACGTGGCTGATCATGCACTGATACCGTGACTGAGCATGGACTGATCACATGACTATCATGTAGTGATCACGTGACTTAATGGCGCTGATCATGTGACTGATCATGCGCTGATCATGTTTGCTATCATACACTGATCATGTGCCTCTGGAGGCAATAAACAAAGAGCTGAGTAGGCACGAATCAAACAGTCAGCAGGCAATAATCATGGAATTCAGCTGTGAGGAATCATGCTGCTCAGCTGGCAATAATCAAGCAGCTGAGCAGGCAGGAATTACGCAGCACAGCTGGCAATTGTCAAGCAGATGACAGGCAGGAATCGTGCAGCTCAGCTGGCAATTGTCAAGCAGATGAGCAGACAGTAATCACGCAGCTCAGCAGGCCCAGATCACGTGACTGAGCATGCACTGTTCACGTGGCTGATCATGCACTGATCACGTGATGATCATGCACTGATCACTTGGATATCATGCACTGATCACGTGGCTGATCATACACTGTTCACGTGTCTGACCATGCACTGATCACGTGGCTGATCATACACTGCTCACGTAACTGATCATGCACTGATCACGTGGCTATCATGCACTGATCACGTGGCTGAACATGCACTGTTCACGTGGCTGATCACACACCTGTCACGTGACATATCATGCACTGATCACGTGGCACTCATGCACTGATCACGTGGCTCGTCATGGAATGATCGCGTAGCAACCATATACTGGTAACGTGACTGATCATGCAAAGATCACGTAAATGATCATGCACTGTTCACGTGACTGATCATGTACTGATCACGTGACTGATCATGCACTGACCACGTGGCTATCATGCTCTGCTCACGTGGCTGATCATGCAACGATCACGTAGCAACCATGTACTGGTCACGTGACTGATCATGCACTGATCACGTAATTGATCCTGCACTGATCACGTGGCTCATCATGCACTGATCACGTGGCTGATCACACATGTATCACGACTGATCATGCACTGATCCCGTGGCTCTCATGCACTATTCACGTGGCTGTCATGCACTGATCACGTGGATATCATGCACTGATCACGTGGCTGATCACGCACGTATCACATGACTGATCATGCACTGATCACGTGGCTATCATGCACTGATCACGTGGCTATCATGCACTAATCATGTGGCTGATCAGGCAATGATCACGTAGCTACCATGTACTGGTCACGTGACTGATCATGCACTGATTTCGTGTCTGATCATGCACTGATCATGTGGCTGATCATGCACTGATCACGTGGCTGATCATACACTGATCACATAACTGATCATGCACTGATCACGTGACTGATCATGCACTGATCACGTGGCTATCATGCACTGATCACTTGGCTGGACATACACTGATCATGTGCCTGGTCATGCACTGATCACGTGGCTATCATGCACTGCTCACGTGGCTGATCATGCCATGATCACGCAGCTACCATGTACTGGTCACATGACTCATCATGCACTGATCACGTGACTGATCATGCAGTGATCACGTGGCTATCATGAACTACTCACGTGGCTGATCATGCAATGATCATGTAGCTACCATGTACAGGTCACGTGAATGATCATACACCCATCAGGTGACTGATCATGCACTGATCACGTGGCTATCATGCACGGATCACGAGACTGATCATGCACTGTTCACGTCTATATCATGCACTGATCACATGACTGCCCGTGCACTGATCACGTAGAGGATCATAGACTAATTTTGTGACTGATCATGCACTGATACCGTGACTGAGCATGGACTGATCACATGACTATCATGTAGTGATCACGTGACTTAATGGCGCTGATCATGTGACTGATCATGCGCTGATCATGTTTGCTATCATACACTGATCATGTGCCTCTGGAGGCAATAAACAAAGAGCTGAGTAGGCACGAATCAAACAGTCAGCAGGCAATAATCATGGAACACAGGTGTGAGGAATCATGCTGCTCAGCTGGCAATAATCAAGCAGATGAGCAGACAGTAATCACGCAGCTCAGCAGGCCCAGATCACGTGACTGAGCATGCACTGTTCACGTGGCTGATCATACACTGATCACGTGATGATCATGCACTGATCACTTGGATATCATGCACTGATCACATGGCCGATCATACACTGTTCACGTGTCTGACCATGCACTGATCACGTGGCTGATCATACACTGCTCACGTAACTGATCATGCACTTATCACGTGACACTCATGCACTGATCACGTGGCTGATCATACTCTGCTCACGTAACGCATGCACACATCACGTGGCTATCATGCACTGCTCACGTGGCTCATCATGGAATGATCACGTAGCAACCATATACTGGTAACGTGACTGATCATGCAAAGATCACGTAAATGATCATGCACTGTTCACGTGACTGATCATGTACTGATCACGTGACTGATCATGCACTGACCACGTGGCTATCATGCTCTGCTCACGTGGCTGATCATGCCATGATCACGCAGCTACCATGTACTGGTCACATGACTGATCATGCACTGATCACGTGACTGATCATGCAGTGATCACGTGGCTATCATGAACTACTCACGTGGCTGATCATGCAATGATCATGTAGCTACCATGTACAGGTCACGTGAATGATCATACACCCATCAGGTGACTGATCATGCACTGATCACGTGGCTATCATGCACTGATCACGAGACTGATCATGCACTGTTCACGTCTATATCATGCACTGATCACATGACTGCCCGTGCACTGATCACGTGGATGATCATACACTAATCTTGTGACAGATCATGCACTGATCACGTGGCTGATCATGCACTGATACCGTGACTGAGCATGGACTGATCACATGACTATCATGTAGTGATCACGTGACTTAATGGCGCTGATCATGTGACTGATCATGCGCTGATCATGTTTGCTATCATACACTGATCATGTGCCTCTGGAGGCAATAAACAAAGAGCTGAGTAGGCACGAATCAAACAGTCAGCAGGCAATAATCATGGAACACAGGTGTGAGGAATCATGCTGCTCAGCTGGCAATAATCAAGCAGCTGAGCATTCAGGAATCGTGCAGCTCAGCTGGCAATTGTCAAGCAGATGAGTAGACAGTAATCACGCAGCTCAGCAGGCCCAGATCACGTGACTGAGCATGCACTGTTCACGTGGCTTATCATACACTGATCACGTGATGATCATGTACTGATCACTTGGATATCATGCATTGATCACGTGGCTGATCATACACTGTTCACGTGTCTGACCATGCACTGATCACGTGGCTGATCATACACTGCTCACGTAACTGTTCATGCACTGATCACGTGGCTATCATGCACTGATCACGTGGCTGAACATGCACTGTTCACGTGGCTGATCACACACCTGTCACGTGACATATCATGCACTGATCACGTGGCACTCATGCACTGATTACGTGGCTGATCATACTCTGCTCACGTAACTCATGCACACATCACGTGGCTATCATGCACTGCTCACGTGGCTCGTCATGGAATGATCACGTAGCAACCATATACTGGTAACGTGACTGATCATGCAAAGAGCACGTAAATGATCATGCACTGTTCACGTGACTGATCATGTACTGATCACGTGCCTGATCATGCACTGACCATGTGGCTATCATGCTCTGCTCACGTGGCTGATCATGCAACGGTCACGTAGCAACCATGTACTGGTCACGTGACTGATCATGCACTGATCACGTAATTGATCCTGCACTGATCACGTGGCTCATCATGCACTGATCACGTTGCTGATCACACATGTATGACGTGACTGATCATGCACTGATCCCGTGGCTCTCATGCACTGATCACGTGGCTGTCATGCACTGATCACGTGGATATCATGCACTGATCACGTGGCTGATCACACACGTATCACATGACTGATCATGCACTGATCACGTGGCTATCATGCACTGATCACGTGGCTATCATGCACTAATCATGTGGCTGATCAGGCAATGATCACGTAGCTACCATGTACTGGTCACATAACTGATCATGCACTGAGCACGTAATTGATCATGCACTGATCATGTGGCTGATCATGCACTGATCACGTGGCTGATCATACACTGATCACATAACTGATCATGCACTGATCACGTGACTGATCATGCACTGATCACGTGGCTATCATGCACTGATCACTTGGCTGACATACACTGATCACGTGCCTGGTCATGCACTGATCACGTGGCTGATCATGCACTGATCACGTGACTGATCATGCACTGATCTCGTGTCTGATCATGCACTGATCACGTGGCTATCATGCACTGATCACGTGACTGATCAGGCAATGATCACGTAGCTACCATGTACTGGTCACGTGACTGATCATGCACTGATCACGTAACTGATCATGCACTGATCATGTGGCTATCATGAACTACTCACGTGGCTGATCATGCAATGATCATGTAGCTACCATGTACAGGTCACGTGAATGATCATACACCCATCAGGTGACTGATCATGCACTGATCACGTGGCTATCATGCACTGATCACGAGACTGGTCATGCACTGTTCACGTCTATATCATGCACTGATCACATGACTGCCAGTGCACTGATCACGTGGATGATCATACACTAATCTTGTGACAGATCATGCACTGATCACGTGGCTGATCATGCACTGATACCGTGACTGAGCATGGACTGATCACATGACTATCATGTAGTGATCACGTGACTTAATGGCGCTGATCATGTGACTGATCATGCGCTGATCATGTTTGCTATCATACACTGATCATGTGCCTCTGGAGGCAATAAAGAGCTGAGTAGGCACGAATCAAACAGTCAGCAGGCAATAATCATGGAACTCAGCTGTGAGGAATCATGCTGCTCTGCTGGCAATAATCAAGCAGCTGAGCAGGCAGGAATTACGCAGCACAGCTGGCAATTGTCAAGCAGATGACAGGCAGGAATCGTGCAGCTCAGCTGGCACTTTTCAAGCAGATGAGCAGACAGTAATCACGCAGCTCAGCAGGCCCAGATCACGTGACTGATCATGCACTGATCACGTGGCTGATCATACACTGATCACGTGATGATCATGCACTGATCACTTGGATATCATGCACTGATCACGTGGCTGATCATGCACTGATCACGTGTCTGACCATGCACTGATCACGTGGCTGATCATGCACTGCTCACATAGCTGATCATGCACTGATCACGTGGCTGAACATGCACTGTTCACATGGCTGATCACACACCTGTCACGTGACATATCATGCACTGATCACGTGGCACTCATGCACTGATCACGTGGCTGATCATACTCTGCTCACGTAACTCATGCACACATCACGTGGCTATCATGCACTGCTCACGTGGCTCGTCATGGAATGATCACGTAGCAACCATAGACTGGTAACGTGACTGATCATGCAAGATCACGTAAATGATCATGCACTGTTCACGTGACTGATCATGTACTGATCACGTGACTGATCATGCACTGACCACGTGGCTATAATGCTCTGCTCACGTGGCTGATCATGCAACGGTCACGTAGCAACCATGTACTGGTCACGTGACTGGTCATGCACTGATCAAGTAAATGATCCTGCACTGATCACGTGGCTCATCATGCACTGATCACGTGGCTGATCACACATGTATCACGTGACTGATCATGCACTGATCCCGTGTCTCTCATGCACTGATCACGTGGCTTTCATGCACTGATCACGTGGATATCATGCACTGATCAGTGGCTGATCACACACGTATCACATGACTGATCATGCACTGATCACGTGGCTATCATGCACTGATCACGTGGCAATCATGCACTGATCATGTGGCTGATCAGGCAATGATCACGTAGCTACCATGTACTGATCACGTGACTGATCATGTACTGATCAGGTAATTGATCATGCACTGATCATGTGGCTGATCATGCACTGATCACGTGGCTGATCATACACTGATCACATAACTGATCATGCACTGATCACGTGACTGATCATGCACTGATCACGTGGCTATCATGCACTGATCACTTGGCTGGACATACACTGATCACGTGCCTGGTCATGCACTGATCACGTGGCTGATCATGCACTGATCACGTGGCTGATCATGCACTGATCTCGTGTCTGATCATGCACTGATCACGTGGCTATCATGCACTGCTCACGTGGCTGATCATGCCATGATCACGCAGCTACCATGTACTGGTCACATGACTGATCATGCACTGATCACGTGACTGATCATGCAGTGATCACGTGGCTATCATGAACTACTCACGTGGCTGATCATGCAATGATCATGTAGCTACCATGTACAGGTCACGTGAATGATCATACACCCATCAGGTGACTGATCATGCACTGATCACGTGGCTATCATGCACTGATCACGGGACTGATCAAGCACTGTTCACGTCTATATCATGCACTGATCCCATGACTACCCGTGCACTGATCACGTGGATGATCATACACTAATCTTGTGACAGATCATGCACTGATCACGTGGCTGATCATGCACTGATACCGTGACTGAGCATGGACTGATCACATGACTATCATGTAGTGATCACGTGACTTAATGGCGCTGATCATGTGACTGATCATGCGCTGATCATGTTTGCTATCATACACTGATCATGTGCCTCTGGAGGCAATAAACAAAGAGCTGAGTAGGCACGAATCAAACAGTCAGCAGGCAATAATCATGGAACTCAGGTGTGAGGAATCATGCTGCTCAGCTGGCAATAATCAAGCAGCTGAGCAGGCAGGAATTACGCAGCACAGCTGGCAATTGTCAAGCAGATGACAGGCAGGAATCGTGCAGCTCAGCTGGCAATTGTCAAGCAGATGAGCAGACAGTAATCACGCAGCTCAGCAGGCCCAGATCACGTGACTGAGCATGCACTGTTCACGTGGCTGATCATACACTGATCACGTGATGATCATGCACTGATCACTTGGATATCATGCACTGATCACGTGGCTGATCATACACTGTTCACGTGTCTGACCATGCACTGATCACGTGGCTGATCATACACTGCTCACGTAACTGATCATGCACTGATCACGTGGCTATCATGCACTGATCACGTGGCTGAACATGCACTGTTCACGTGGCTGATCACACACCTGTCACGTGACATATCATGCACTGATCACGTGGCACTCATGCACTGATCACGTGGCTGATCATACTCTGCTCACGTAACTCATGCACACATCACGTGGCTGATCATGCACTGCTCACGTGGCTGATCACACACCTGTCACGTGACATATCATGCACTGATCACGTGTCTGACCATGCACTGATCACGTGGCTGATCATGCACTGATCAATGACTGATCATGCACTGATCACGTGACTATCATGCACTGATCACGTGGCTGATCATGCACTGATCACGTGGCTGATC